>NW_024589889.1:300000-454267 GCF_018446385.1 Zingiber officinale | reverse complement strand
AAAAAAAACAGAAAGAACTAGAACTTCAGACAGATCTAGTAGCAGATACCACAACAGCTATACAGCAGATCCGCCAGAGGATAGAGACAGCTCAGAGCCGCCAGAAAAGCTATGCTGATACACGGCGCAGACCTTTAGAATTTTCAGTTGGGGATTCAGTGTTCCTCAGAGTAGCTCCCATGAAGGGAGTAATGCGTTTTGGGAAGAAGGGCAAGCTAAGTCCCAGATATGTGGGACCATACCTTATCAGCAGAAGAGTGGGCAAGGTAGCGTATGAGTTAGAGCTACCTCAGGAAATGTCAGCTATTCACAATGTATTTCATGTCTCTATGTTGAAGAAGCATATCCCAGATGCCACTCAGGTGATTGAGCCCCAGCTGGTACAAGTCCGCGAAGACCTCAGCTATGATAGTCGGCCTACTCAGATAGTAGATCGAGCAGTTAAGAAATTGCGGAATAAGGAAGTACCATTAGTAAAAGTTATTTGGCAAAATCACACAGCAGAAGAGGCAACTTGGGAGACAGAAGCTAGTATGAGATAGAAGTACCCAGAGTTATTCTAAGTTCGAGGACGAACTTTTTATAAGGTATGGGGGATTGTAATGCCCGAAAATTCTTAAAACTATATTAGAAATATTCTATAATTATTATGGAATTTTTAGATATTTTTCTGGAATTTTTAGGGTAGTGGAAGTAGCAAAAATAAATATAAGCGTAAAACGGCCTTCGCGGGAATCGAACCCATGACCTCTAGCCGAGCCGAGACTTAAGTGAATCCGGCTAGCCAGGAGCCCTAGCAGGGGTGTGCTGAAAGAAGAGGGAATCAATAATATTTATATTAGAGTTGGGCCGAAATACCCACTTAATATAAATAGAAAACTTGAGTGGGTTTGGTTTATTTCCTTGGTTCGGGAATTCTCCACCGAGACCTCACCTTACACGCCGCCCCCTCTCCTTCTCCTTCTTCCTCTCGGTGCCAACCCTAGGGTTCTCTCCCTAGGGCGCTAAGAGCACCTTCCGGCAGCGATTCCAGCACAAGAACGTTCCCCTCCGCGAGAGGAACGTGTTGGCACAAGAAGACTATCGAAAGGATCGTCTTCTCCGGAAACCTAGCGACTAGAACCGTAAGGAAACTAGCGTACGAGGTAAGAAACCCCTCACCTGCAGTATAAGTAGCTTCCGTATGGATTTTATGTCTTAGTTTAGCAGTACATAGACTTTCGACACAAGGGATGTGAATTAGCGCACACCAAGTGTTCGATTAAATTGTTTATCGCAGTAAAATGCAACTTAGGCATTTTAGTAGCTTAGATAAATGCAATAGAAGCATTTTTACAGATTATTTAGTCTTGCTTCAGCTTTTACAGGACTAGATGTCCAATGGGTGGGCTCCCATAGTCGCCTCTAGGTTCAGATAACCTAGAAAGAGCAAGACAAGCAATAATTGTTAGGACCAAAAGTAGCTAGAGGGGGGGGGGTGAATAGCTCGTCGCGTTCGCTCGGTGCTTGGCGTTGCTTGTTCCTTCAAAGATGTGCAGCGGAAATACAAAGAAACAAATCACACAATGCTAACAAGGTTGGTTTACTTGGTATCCACCTGTAACGACCCACCTTCTACTGCTTGGCTGCAAGGCGGACCGCTACAGTTTCTTTGCTAACTGCAGCTAAATTACTAATGCGGAAAATTGGGCTGAATAAAAAAATTTTACTAAACTATTGTAGTTGCCTCTGTTAACTCTGTGAGAGTGAGATTTCATGTCCCACTACCTTCTAGATATTCATAGCTAGGCTGAGGAGGCAAAATTGGAGCTTTGGATCGGTCCGTGGAACGATCCATTGACCCCCATGCGAACACTGGCTGGATCGGTCTGGGGACCGATCCAGTAGAGGCTGGATCGGTCGACAGACCGATCCAGGTATGCCTGGATCGGTCGGCTGACCGATCCAGGAACCTGCAGAATACTGGGTTCGCTACTGTCCCGCGATGGATCGGTCGGCAGACCGATCCAGGTATGTCTGGATCGGGCGGATGACCGATCCAGGCACCTGGAATACCTGGGATCGCTACTCGATCCAGGAGGATACAGTAGCATACTGTATCTCGCTGGATCGGTCGGCTGACCGATCCAGTGGCACAGCTCAGACCCTGATCGGTCTGGAGACCGATCAGAGTCTGATTTCACCCGGAAGTTCTGATTTCAGCACTTTGGCGTGCCAAAACCTCACACAGCAGTTCTAAATCAATTGAAGCTACTTCTAACATGCATTAACAAGCATTCCCATAATGACTACTAACAATCTAACTCATTCTTTCATAGTTTAGTACGTTCCAAAACTAAAGGTGCATAAAGATAAAAGTATTAAACCATAAACTGTAAAGTGCTAAGGTAAACATGCTAAAGAGTCTAATGTTCATCCTGCTAAGTCCCCTAAGGACCTTTGATTCCAGTTCCACACACACACACCATCTTCGCATTGTCCTCCAGCCTCCTCTGCTAGTCCATTTTCCTTTTACCTGTATCTGCAGTATAAGGAAAATAGTATCTGTAAGCTAAAAAGCTTAGTAAGAAACCATTTACCTCACTAAATCATGCATACGATGCAAATATGCTTTTAAAACATGCTTTTGGAAAACATACTGAATATGCAAGCATGGCATGGCATAGTATCATACAAGCATGGCATAACATAAGCTGAACATAGAGCTAACATGGAAAATTACACTGAAGCATAATGCTGAGCTAAGCTAAACTAAACTGAAGCTGCAATCAAACTCAACTGGTATAACTGATTTTTTTGAGTTTTGAAAACTAATACTTAGTAAGTGAAAATACTAAACATGCTGCTGTAGGGCCCTGGCAACTGTATTTGCTATGCGCGCATCCCTAACTAGACCCGGGTTTGCAAGTCCCGAATTTAGTAGGGTTAACTAGGTTATCTAAACCTAGCTAGGTTATCTAAACCTAGCTAGGTTATCTAAACCTAGGGACCGACTATGGGAGCCCAGCCCAATGGATATCTAATCCAGTACAGTGCCAACTGAAAGTAAAATACTGAAGTAGCTAATACTGTTTTGCTGAAACTAGGTTATCTGAACCTAGAACTAGGTTATCTGCACCTAGAGGCGACTATGGGAGCCCACCCATTGGATATCTAATCCATATAAGCTGTAATAAACTGAGTATACTGAATAGATACTTCTAATGTATCTAACTGAGCTGTTAAAGATGCCTAGGGTGCATTTTTACTAAACTACCTATTTTATCGAACACCTAGCGTGCCCTAACTCTCCTCTCTATTAGGGAGACCACCTCTAGGCACCCGACAACATCTAACCTCCTATCTGAAGAGGGAAGACATGCCCGACCCATCTAAAGGTGTTCAACTAAGACCCTAATCTGAAAAGAGAGTTAAATACACCTTAGATATCGATAAAAAAATCTGCATACATCCTAACTAAAGCATAAAAACTCAAACGGAAGCTATTATACCGCAGGTGAGGGGTTTCTTACCTCCTAATCGTAATTTCTTACGATTCTATTCGCTAAAACTTCGGTGGAGATGGTCCTCTCGACGATCCGCTCACGTCTTCGCGTTCCTCTCGCGGAGAAGAACCCTTTTCATGTTGGAGTCGTCGCCGGAAAGTGATCCGAGAGCCCTTGGGGCTTGGGCGCCGAGAGAGGAGGAGGGAGAGGTGTGGGCGGCGGTGCAGGTTTTTGGGAGAGGGATAGGTCACGGTGAGGGTTTATGAGGAGATGGCTGCCGAACCAAATTAACCCAAACCCAACTTAAGTTTCATATTTATACTTAGTGATAAGTTCCGCCCAAATCCCACTTAACTAGGATTGTTCCCCTTTCCTTTCAGCACAGCCCTGCTGGGTCCACTGGTTACTAGCCTTGTCCACTAAACCATAGGTCTCGGGTTCAATCCCCGCCTAGGCCGTTTTACGCTTATATTTATTTTTGCTACTTCCGCTACTCGGAAAATTCCGGAAAAATATCTAAAAATTCCAGAAAAATCGTAGAATAATTCTAATGCAAGTTTAAGAATTTTCGGGCGTTACAATCCCCCATACCTTATAAAAAGTTCATCCTCGAACTTAGAACAATTCTGGGTACTTCTGTCTCATGCTGGCTTCTGTTTCCCAAGTTGCCTCTTCTGCTGTGTGATTGTGCCAAATAACTTTGACTAATGGTACTTCCTTGTTCCGTAATTTCTTAACTGCTCGGTCTATTGTCTGAATTGGCCGACTATCATAGCTGAGGTCTGCGCGGATCTGTACCGACTGGGGCTCAATCACCTGGGTGGCATCTGGGGTATGCTTCTTCAGCATAGAGACATGAAATACATTGTGGACAGCTGACATCTCCTGAGGTAGCTCTAGCTCATATGCTACCTTGCCCACTCTTCGACTGATAAGGTATGGTCCCACATATCTGGGACTTAGCTTGCCCTTCTTCCCAAAACGCATTACTCCCCTCATGGGAGCTACTCTGAGGAACACTGAATCCCCAACTGAAAACTCTAAGGGTCTGCGCCGTGTATCAGCATAGCTCTTCTGGCGGCTCTGAGCTGTCTCTATCCTCTGGCAGATCTGTCACTAGATCTGTCTGAAGTTCTAGTTCTTTCTGTTCACCACTCTCATACCAGCAGATTGGAGATCTACACCTCCGCCCATAGAGAGCCTCGTAGGGTGCCATGCCGATAGTGGCCTGATAGCTGTTGTTGTATGTAAATTCTGCTAGGCTCAGATATTTGCACCAACATCCCTTGAAATCTAGGGCACATGCTCGGAGCATATCTTCGAGTACCTGATTTACTCGCTCCGTCTGTCCATCTGTCTGAGGATGGAATGCTGTGCTGAACTTTAGCTTTGTACCCAATGCTGACTGTACACACTCCCAGAAGTGTGATGTGAATCTGCTGTCTCTGTCTGAAATGATGGTTCGTGGGACTCCATGTAGTCTGACGATCTCCTGGAGATACAACTGAGCTAGCTTCTCCATGGAGTAGGATATCTTGATAGCTAAAAAGTGGGCTGATTTGGTCAACCTGTCGACTATTACCCAGATGGCATCGAAACCATTCGTGGTTCTGGGCAGTCCCACTATAAAATCCATAGAGATATCCTCCCACTTCCATTCTGGAATCTGTATAGGCTGCAAGACTCCTCCTGGTCGCTGATGTTCCGCCTTGACCCTCTGACAGGTGAGGCAGACGCTAACATATCTGGCGATGTCTCGCTTCATCCCAGGCCACCAAAAATGTTTCTTCAGGTCTTGATACATTTTGGTGGAGCCTGGATGCATCGCATAGGGAGTCCTGTGAGCCTCATCTAAAATCTGTCTCCGTAGCTCCTCCTGATCTGGAACACAGAGTCTATCACCAAAATACAACACCCCGCTATCGGACACTCTGAATTCTCTACTTTCTGATTCTGTTAGCCCTTGCTTGATTTTCTGAATTTCAGGGTCCTGGTCCTGAGCTGACTGAATATCACCAAGCAAGGTAGACTCTAAGGTCATAGTAGAGAGCTGTCCGACGATGAGTTCGAGACCAAAATCCGCGATCTCCTTCTGTAGGGGTGGTGACATGGCTGCTAGAGATAATAAGGTAGCGCTGGATTTTCTGCTAAGTGCATCTGCTACCCTATTGGCTTTCCCTGGGTGGTAGAGGATGTCTATGTCATAATCTTTGACTAGCTCTAGCCACCTGCGCTGTCGCATATTCAGAGAAGAAGTACTTCAGACTCTGATGATCTGTATACACTCTGCACTGAGCTCCATACAAGTAATGTCTCCAAATTTTGAGAGCGAACACTACTGCTGCAAGCTCAAGATCATGAGTAGGGTAGTTCTTCTCATAATCCTTGAGTTGTCTGGAGGCATAGGCGATTACCTTGCCATCTTGCATCAACACTGCTCCTAATCCCAATTTAGAGGCGTCACTATATATATCGAAGCTGTCTGTATTTTCTGGCAGTGTCAGAATAGGTGCACTAGTCAATCTCCTCTTGAGTTCGCTGAAGCTGTTCTCGCAGTCCTCTGTCCACTGAAATTTCTTGTTCAGTGGGAGGCTATCCTGGAGAAGTCCTCTACAAACTTCCTGTAATATCCTGCTAATCCCAGAAAGCTCCTGATTTCGCTGGCGTTCTTAGGTCTCTTCCAGTTACTTACTGCTTCTATCTTGCTGGGATCTACCATAACACCATCCTTGGAGATGATGTGACCGAGAAAGGCTACCCGGTCTAGCCAAAATTCACATTTCGTGAATTTGGCGTACAACTGGTTCTGCTGAAGGATCTGCAAAACTGTCTTCAGATGCTCTGCATGGTCCTCCTGAGTACTTGAATAGATAAGGATGTCATCTATGAACACGATGACAAACTTGTCCAAGTATTCCCTGAATACTCTGTTCATGAGGTCCATGAATGTAGCTGGAGCATTGGTCACGCCAAAGGGCATGACTACGAACTCGTAGTGTCCGTATCTGGTCCTGAATGCTGTCTTAGGTACATCCCCTTCCTTGACTTTCACCTGATGATAACCCGATCTGAGATCTATCTTAGAGAACACTGCTGCTCCCTTCAGCTGGTCGAACAGGTCATCGATTCTGGGAAGAGGATACCTATTCTTGATCGTGACTTGATTCAGGGATCTGTAGTCTATACACAGTCGCATGCTTCCATCCTTCTTCTTCACGAACAATACAGGCGCTCCCCATGGTGAGTGACTCGGGCGTATGAAACCCTTGTCGAGCAGCTCCTGTAATTGCTCCTGAAGTTCCTTCAGTTCTGTTGGAGCCATGCGATAAGGCGCTTTGGAAATGGGATTAGTACCGGGGAAGAGCTCTATCTCAAATTCAATCTCCCTGTCTGGTGCTAAGCCTGGTAATTCCTCAGGGAAGACTACTGGGTAGTCACATACGACTCGGACCTCTGCTAGCTGTTGGTCCTTGCCCTGACTAGTACTGACTACATGTGCTAGGTACCCCGTACATCCCGAATCCATCAACTTCTGGGCCTTCATTGCTGAGAGAAATCTTCTGGCTTTTCTCTTCGGTTCGCCGATGTATTCAAACTGTGCTTCTGCTTCGGGTTGGAATACGACTTTCTGTTTACGGCACTCTATGGAAGCACCGTATCTGATCAGAAAGTCCATTCCCAGGATGACGTCGTAGTCAGTCATTTCTAGCAGGATCAGATCACAGAAGAGTTCCCTGTCTGCTATAATGACTGGCACTGCTCTGAGCCAGTGCGTGGATGCCATGACCTCTCCTGAAGGTAGTGCCGTCAGAAACTGACCACTGAGTACCTCTGGGGGTATTTCTAATTTCTCGGAGAACACCCTGGCTATATAGGAATGGGTTGCCCCAGTATCAAATAGAACAGTAGCACTATACTGAAAGATGCTAATCTGACCTGTGACGACTGTCGAGGCATTTGCTACGTCCTCCCTGGTGAGTGAGTAGATCCTCGCGTTCGCCATGTTGGAGGGCTTCTAATGCCCTGGCCGATAAGGGACCTTCTAGAGTGCATCGATCCGATATAACTGGCCGGCTGCATGTCAATCTGCGTGGTGAGGAAGACCAGTCTTTTTCGGACCTTCGCCATGTGCCCTTCTTGTCCACATTCAAAGCATCCTCGCGTGCCCTTGCGGCAAACCCCAGGGTGGAATTTCCCACAAGTAGCACACTTTGGATAACTGGGTCGCTTGCTAGATGGTCCTCCTTTTGAGTCACTCCCTGATTTGCGCTTGCTGTTGGAGTTCCCCTTCCAGTTAGAGCTGTGGCCTTGCTGTTTTTGAGTGTGAGAGCTTCCTTGGCCTTTGGACTCTGAGGAGACCTGCTTCTACTGCTTTATGCTGTTCTGATAATGTTCTGTGGTCAAGGCGCTGCTCACTAACTCCTCTGTGGTTTGTGGCTTATGTACGCCACCAGCCACGTTCACTGCTATCTCTGGCCTCAGCATTCTTGAGCATTAACCGGATTCGCTCCTTCTCTGTGCTGACTAGCTCTGGGCATAAACGAGCCAACCTGTTGAATTTCTTCACGGCTTCCTCCACTGAGAGGTTGCCCTGGCGAAATTCAATGAACTCGTCGTAGCGGCGGTCTGTAACTCGCATGTGAAAGAATTCCTCGAAGAACTCTTTCTCGAAGTCAGCCCATGACATCTGATTCACTGGGCGCTTCGCTCTAACTCTCTCCCACCATATGCTAGCGTCCCCTGTCAGGCAGAAGGAAGCACATTTAACCTTCTCCTGTTCCGGCCAGTCTAGAAGCTCCATTATCCTCTCCAGTGTTTTGAACCATGCTTGAGCATCCCATGGTTCGCTAGTGCCTGAGAAATTCTCGGGCTTAACTCTCTGCCACTGGATTAGGTAAGCTTCTTTCCTTAGCTCAGCTGCTGGGACTACTGGTGCTGGTACTGGTGCTGTTGGCTGAACTGGTGGAACCTCTATAAATGCTGGGGTTGCTAAGTTCGGTTCCGGGGTGACGGTAGGAGTATGCTGCTGGTTAGCCTTTAAGGTGGCTATTTCCTGTTGCTGTTCAGCTAGCTGCTGCTGTAACTGAGCCACCAACGCTGTAAGATCTGGAGGGGGCACTGAACTGCCTGCCTCCTGCTGGGGCTCAGTAGCTGGTGCCCGCTTAACTGGGCATCCTCGTGCCATTTCTAATGACATAGAGAACATACATAACTAAAGCATTCATAGTTTCACAACTACTGATATCATGTCTAAAAACTATCATATACTAGCATGCTTCAGGTATATATAAACATGAACTGAAATAAGAAAGCAAGGAACATATAGAGAGTAGAGGTATTCTTACTTGGAAGCTGCAGGTACAATGCTGATGTGTGTGTAGGAAGTATGGAACACGGCTCTGATACCACTCTGTAACGACCCACCTTCTACTGCTAGGCTGTAAGGCGGACCGCTACAGTTTCTTTGCTAACTGCAGCTAAATTACTAATGCGGAAAATAGTATCTGAATAAAAATTTTACTAAACTATTGTAGTTGCCTCTGTTAACTCTGTGAGAGTGAGATTTCATGTCCCACTACCTTCTAGATATTCATAGCTAGGCTGAGGAGGCAAAATTGGAGCTTTGGATCGGTCCGTGGAACGATCCATTGACCCCCACGCGACGATCCAGTAGAGGCTGGATCGGTCGGCAGACCGATCCAGGTATGCCTGGATCGGTCGGCTGACCGATCCAGGAACCTGCAGAATCCTGGGTTCGCTACTGTCCCGTGATGGATCGGTCGGCAGACCGATCCAGGTACGTCTGGATCGGTCGGCTGACCGATCCAGGCACCTGGAATACCTGGGATCGCTACTGTATCGCGCTGGATCGGTCGGCTGACCGATCCAGGAGGATACAGTAGCATACTGTATCTATCGGTGGCACAGCTCAGACCCTGATCGGTCTGGAGACCGATCAGAGTCTGATTTCACCCGGAAGTTCTGATTTCAGCACTTTGGCGTGCCAAAACCTCACACAGCAGTTCTAAATCAATTGAAGCTACTTCTAACATGCATTAACAAGCATTCCCATAATGACTACTAACAATCTAACTCATTCTTTCATAGTTTAGTACGTTCCAAAACTAAAGGTGCATAAAGATAAAAGTATTAAACCATAAACTGTAAAGTGCTAAGGTAAACATGCTAAAGAGTCTAATGTTCATCCTGCTAAGTCCCCTAAGGACCTTTGATTCCAGTTCCACACACACACACCATCTTCGCATTGTCCTCCAGCCTCCGCTGCTAGTCCATTTTCCTTTTACTTGTATCTGCAGTATAAGGAAAATAGTATCTGTAAGCTAAAAAGCTTAGTAAGAAACCATCTACCTCACTAAATCATGCATACGATGCAAATATGCTTTTAAAACATGCTTTTGGAAAACATACTGAATATGCAAGCATGGCATGGCATAGTATCATACAAGCATGGCATAACATAAGCTGAACATAGAGCTAACATGGAAAATTACACTGAAGCATAATGCTGAGCTAAGCTAAACTAAACTGAAGCTGCAATCAAACTCAACTGGTATAACTGATTTTTGAGTTTTGAAAACTAATACTTAGTAAGTGAAAATACTAAACATGCTGCTGTAGGGCCCTGGCAACTGTACTTGCTATGCGCGCATCCCTAACTAGACCCGGGTTTGCAAGTCCCGAATTTAGTAGGGTTAACTAGGTTATCTAAACCTAGGGACCGACTATGGGAGCCCAGCCCAATGGATATCTAATCCAGTACAGTGCCAACTGAAAGTAAAATACTGAAGTAGCTAATACTGTTTTGCTGAAACTAGGTTATCTGAACCTAGAACTAGGTTATCTGCACCTAGAGGCGACTATGGGAGCCCACCCATTGGATATCTAATCCATATAAGCTGTAATAAACTGAGTATACTGAATAGATACTTCTAATGTATCTAACTGAGCTGTTAAAGATGCCTAGGGTGCATTTTTACTAAACTAGCTATTTTATCGAACACCTAGCGTGCCCTAACTCTCCTCTCTATTAGGGAGACCACCTCTAGGCACCCGACAACATCTAACCTCCTATCTGAAGAGGGAAGACATGCCCGGCCCATCTAAAGGTGTTCAACTAAGACCCTAATCTGAAAAGAGAGTTAAATACACCTTAGATATCGATAAAAACTGCATACATCCTAACTAAAGCATAAAAACTCAAACGGAAGCTATTATACCTCAGGTGAAGGGTTTCTTACCTCCTAATCGTAATTTCTTACGATTCTATTCGCTAAAACTCCGGTGGAGATGGTCCTCTCGACGATCCGCTCACGTCTTCGCGTTCCTCTCGCGGAGAAGAACCCTTTTCGTGTTGGAGTCGTCGCCGGAAAGTGATCCGAGAGCCCTTGGGGCTTGGGCGCCGAGAGAGGAGGAGGGAGAGGTGTGGGCGGCGGTGCAAGTTTTTGGGAGAGGGATAGGTCACGGTGAGGGTTTATGAGGAGATGGCTGCCGAACCAAATTAACCCAAACCCAACTTAAGTTTCCTATTTATACTTAGTGATAAGTTCCGCCCAAATCCCACTTAACTAGGATTGTTCCCCTTTCCTTTCAGCACAGCCTTGCTGGGTCCACTGGTTACTAGCCTTGTCCACTAAACCATAGGTCTCGGGTTCAATCCCCGCCTAGGCCGTTTTACGCTTATATTTATTTTTGCTACTTCCGCTACTCGGAAAATTCCAGAAAAATATCTAAAAATTCCAGAAAAATCGTAGAATAATTCTAATGCAAGTTTGAGAATTTTCAGGCATTACACCACCTCACAAGAGGTGACTAGTCCAAGGATCCACACCTACGCACGCACCCTCCACTAATAAAACTCTCCTTTATGGTAACTACCAAGGGCGGAGAAGCCCTACAAGACTCAGTACAAGAAGAGAGGGAAAGGATACAAGAAATACAAGCTTACAAGCTTACAATGAGTATAAACCCTAACCCTAGCTTCTCTTCTTGGCTTTGATCCGCCTCTTGACTTGGAAAACTTCGAAGATCCTTCAAGAACTGGCGATCTGAGCTTTTGTGAGTGCTGTGGAGGAGCTGGCGAGAAATCTGGAGTGAATCGGAGAAGAGATGCCGAAGGAAATGAACGCCTGCGGCCTTTATCGACGCCAACGGTCGGATCCCGATCGATTCGAATATTCCCAATCGATCGGGGAGGCTTTGGATCGACTCACGGATCGATCCAGAGTGCCTCTGTGCTCTGGGAAAAACGACTGGATCGATCCACGGATCGATCCAGCGCTTATCGCATGAAGCAGCCGCGTCCCAATCGATCCACTGATCGATTGGAACATCTGGATCGATCCACGGATCGATCCAGAGGCTCTCTGTTCGCTTAGGAGAAGCCTGGATCGATCCACTGATCGATCCAGCTCTTGGATCGATCCACTAATCGATCCAACACTTGGTTTTTGCCCAAAACCAAGTTCCAAGCCTCTCAAACTAACATCCGGTCAACCTTGACCTGTTGGTACATCATGCCTAGCATCTGGTCACTCCTTTGACCTGCTAGGACTTCCCACCAAGTGTTTGGTCAATCCCTTTGACCCACTTAGACTTTTCTATTCATGCCAAGTATCTGGTCACTCCCTTGACCTACTTAGACTTCCATCAGATGTCTGGTCAATCCCTTTGACCTATCTGTATTTCCTCGTGCCAAGTATCCAGTCAATCCTTTGACCTACTTGGACTTCCCAACACCAGATGTCCGATCATCCTTGATCCATCTGAATTTTCCCTTGCCTGGCTTCACTCACCAGGACTTTCACCTAGCTTCACTCACTAGGGTTTTCCATCTGCCTAGCTTCACTCACTAGGGCTTTCACCTGGCTTCACTCACCAGGACTTTCACCTAGCTTCACTCACTAGGGTTTTCCTTCTGCCTGGCTTCACTCACCAGGACTTTCACCTAGCTTCACTCACTAGGGTTTTCCTTCTGCCTAGCTTCACTCACCAGGACTTTCACCTAGCTTCACTCACTAGGGTTTTCACCTGGTTTCACTCACCAGGACTTTCACCTAGCTTCACTCACTAGGGTTTTCCTTTTGCCTGGCTTCACTCACCAGGACTTCCCTGTCAAGTATCCGGTCAACCTTGACCTACTTGACTCTTCTTCAATCAATTTCTTATTGTCAAACATCTAAACTCAAACCAAGACTCAGCTTGGTCACCCAGGTCAACCTTGACCTGAGGGATGTTGCACCAACAATCTCCTCTTTTTTGATGTTTGACAATACCACAATAACACTTACAATACCACATGTAAGTTAGGCTAATCCTATAGCCTCAATCTTCATGCCACTAGGTAATGAACATATAAATTAAGCTCTTCATTCTCCCCCTACGAGGGCACGCTCCCTCTAGGTAATGAAAGCCTAACTTACACCCATTCATAGGTCCTTTCATTCTCCCCCTATTGGCACACATCAACCCATCTTTGGGCACACATCAACCCATGCCCCAATTTTGGGTACACATCAACAAATGCCCCATTGTTGAAAACTCTCCCCCTGAAGAGTTGCTCATCGTTGTTCACAACTTCACTCGTTGTGGTCAACACGATAATGAAGGTCCCATACCCTTCATTATCCTTAACCTTACATTCTCCCCCAATGTAGGAAAATGCCCATCGTTGAGCATTATCCACTAGAACCCACTTGAACAATGAGGATATCCACTCCCCATTTCAAGTTCAAAAGCTCATACATGAGCATTTTCTTTACAGAAGGTTAACCACCTTCCAAGGTTCATGAAAAGTAATTTTTCATGTCTTTAAAGAGTCCCTCCCCCTAAAGACATGGTGGTGACTTCTGTCATTGCACCAACAATGACTTGGAATCCCTAAACCTTTAGGAAACCCAAATTTTGAAGTTTTGAGGTTCAAATACTCAAAATTTGAAACAAACTTCAACCTAAACTTCAATGAAGCCTTCCTTAACCAATCCATCCTTGTTTTCACATGAAAACACCTTTTGTATGTATACAAATGTATTTTAGGGGTTTGGAATGGTTACCTAGACTCAAAGAGGTTCAAAGATGCTGAAATCAAGCCTTCCCAGCCAAAATCAGCAACTTGGATCGATTGGAGTTGGGTTCCAATCGATTGAACCTTTCTGAATCGATCCACTAATCGATTCAGACTACCTGGATCGATCGGCTGATCGATCCAGCGAGCTTCTGCTCGCGGGAGACTTGCCTTCTGAATCGATCCACGGATCGATTCGGGCACTCCAATCGATCCATGGATCAATCGGAGCTCTGATAGTTGCTGAAATTCCATTTCGGTCAGAAACCCTAGAAAATTCTACAAAATCCAAAAATCATGAAATTTCGTGTAGACATTATTTAGGCATACTTAATCATGGAAAAATAGCTTTCTATAAAATACATCATATTTTCAAAGATTGACACAAACTTGAAAACTTGCAAAAACTTTAGTGTTTTTCTTCAAGTTTGTGTCTAACTATTCAATGGTGATTACTATCAAAAGATAGCCTTCACCAAGGTTTTCCAAAAACATTTTAAAAACATTTTCAAAACCAATATCCCATCATGTTCCTTGGGCATAATGCACATGACTTGTACATTAGCTTTCCCAATGATGGGAAAACACATAACTATGTGTTTTGATGAACCTAAAACTCAAAAGAATGCACTAAATCAACATCTTGAGTTTTGTTCATCTTCCTAACATCTCACTTGTATTTAATGTACACTAAAACACGGACAAGTCACCTTATAGTCCTTGTGAGATGTGGGATTTTGATTTTTCCCTAATCTAAGGATCATGCATATCTATCTAGGCATTCTAGAGATATTAGACATCCACCTAGGATGTCACTTGTCAATAATTGTTGTTAAATGTCATTCGTCCTTAATTACAAGGAATTAAACTTAATGCATGATTATGTTATGGCATACATCAAAAGAAAATAATTTTCAAAAGAAAATATCCTATTACTACATGATGTATGAATGTCATGACATGGTATTTTTGGAGTTTTCATAATAGAACAATGAATTCAAAAATAGACATGATGTCATGGCATATGATGGGCAAGCAATCATGGCAATGTTTAGCATAAATAAAATATACCTAGATTACCTATCTAAATATCCTTAATCACTTAGCTAAACTTACAACTTAAACCTAGATTGCCCTAAAGTGCTTCAAGAGAATGCCAAAGCCTAAATTGGCATTTCTAATTTCCTTGATTTAATGTATGCCAATTGAAAGTAAACATGTCCTCAAATGTTGGCATATTCCATTTTTCCTCAAGAGTGATTACATAAATCAAGGCCCGGATTGCCTTAAATTTCCAAGAGAATACCAAAATCCCAACTTGGTATTTCTCAAGGTTTTCCCAATTTGTGCCATTTTAAGATAAAATCAATTTTTCACCATTAGACACATTTTACTCTTTCAAGGAGTAATCAATAGGTCCATTTCATTTTCAAAGGTTAACTAAAACCTTGAAAATGCTCCTTGAGTGTCAATTTCCTCAAAGTTGGGTTAACTACCCTTCTAATCGGAGTTGACACTCTCTAACCCACCTATGGGGTAGAGAAGATGTTCCTAGGAACCCAACACCTATTGGTGCTCCTTGGATGCTCTAGGTACTCACTAGGGATAACTTCCCTAGATACCTTCCTAGTGACCTTGTTGGGCTTCTTAGAAGCCTTGGTCACATTCTCTAGGTCAACTCTAGGGATAGCCTCCCTTGTGACCTTGTTAGTGACTTTCTTAGACTTCTTAGAAGTCTTAGTCACTTTGGTTGCAAAGATACTTCTAGGGATATCTTCCCTTGTATCTTTGACTTGACCTCTAGACTTAGGGTTTGTTCCATAGCTATATGGAACCCTATGATAACTAGGCACATCCTTTTTAGCTTTGGGTTTGTATCCCAAACCTCTATAGCCATTGGATGACCTTTGTGCTCCTAGCCCTAGGTATTGCTCATTTTGCCCTTTAAGGATATTCTCCATCCTTTTTAGGGTCTTTTCTAGTTTGTCAAGTCTTGACCTCAAGACTTGATTTTCTATCATTAAATCCTTAGGTTTTGGTCCATGAGCATTTTTGATCTTGGGCATGTGTCTATTTTCCTTAGTGTTCCCGCCCAAGTGTCTATCTACCTTCCTAACCTTAGGTTGGGTAGTTTTGGCATGTAGGGCCACATGTTTTTCCTTAAAGCCCTCATGCTTTCTATTCTTATGGTAAATTGCATTAAAATGATAAAAGTTAGAACTATCATGCTTTTCACCATAATGTAAGGGGGTAGGCTCAATAAAAGATACCTTCTTCTTTACCTTGGACTCCGACGTGAACATCCTTGAGCCTTGACCATCTTCTTCCCCTTGGGGCATTGACTTCGGTAATGCCCCTTTTGATTGCAAGAGAAGCATATAATATGCTCCTTGCTCTTCTTTGTGTTGGGGATGATCTCCTTGGGCTTCGCCTTGCCCTTTTGTGCCACTTGGCCCTTCTTCTTGGCCAATTTAGGGCACTTGCTCTTGTAGTGCCCATGTTCCCTACACTCAAAGCATATAATATGATTTTTATTATTAATTGAAATATTTATACCTTTGCTTGTAGGGGTGGCAGCTTTTCCTTTGGATCCGGAGGTAGAAGCTTCCTCTTGATCCGATCTTGATTCTCCTCCATTTGATTTTTCTTGACTCGTGGAGGTAGAAGCTTCTTCAATCTCTTCATCTCTTGACCCGGATGTAGAAGCTTCTCCTTCTTCTTGATCCGGCGTCACCAAGGATTGCTCCCCCTCAATCCTAGAGGTGGAGGCTTCATCATCTTGAATATGAAACAAGGAGTATGCTCCCTCCTTGTTCCCTTCAGTGCATTCCCTTGAGGATGAAGCTTCTTGGATTTCCTCTTCTTCGGAGGTTGAGCATCTCTCAACCTCGGAGTCCTCCTCTTGGTCTTGCTCCAAAAAGTCACCCTCTCTGGATTCTTCATGATCTTGTACAGTGGAGGGGATTTCTTCTTGAAGCTTAGCCAATTTGCTCCAAAGTTCCTTTGCATCTTCAAATTCTCCAATTTTGCAAAGAATGGTGCTTGGCAATAAATTGACCAAAAGCTTGGTCACTTTGTCATTTGCCTCGCACCTTTGGACTTGCTCCGGGCTCCATTTGCTTTTCTTTAGAACTTTGCCCTTTGAATTTCTTGGAGCCTTGAAGCCTTCCATTAGAGCAAACCATTGCTCTATCTCCATCATAAGAAAATTTTCGATTCTTGATTTCCAAGAATCAAAACTCATAGAAGTGTATGGTGGAGCCACCCTTGTGTCAAATCCAAGCCCATCTTGGAATTGCATCTTGAAGTTGAGCATGATAAAGTCTTGAACTTGAAGAATTTGCTCCAACTTCTTCACCCTCTAGCTTTTCTTGATATGTTTGCCCCTTCCGGCGGTGATTCTGGTGAAGAGCAACCTTGCTCTGATACCACTTGTTAGGACCAAAAGTAGCTAGAGGGGGGGGGGGGGGGGGAATAGCTCGTCGCGTTCGCTCGGTGCTTGGCGTTACTTGTTCCTTCAAAGATGTGCAGCGGAAATACAAAGAAACAAATCACACAACGCTAACAAGGTTGGTTTACTTGGTATCCACCTCACAAGAGGTGACTAGTCCAAGGATCCACACCTACGCACGCACCCTCCACTAATAAAACTCTCCTTTATGGTAACTACCAAGGGCGGAGAAGCCCTACAAGACTCAGTACAAGAAGAGAGGGAAAGGATACAAGAAATACAAGCTTACAAGCTTACAATGAGTATAAACCCTAACCCTAGCTTCTCTTCTTGGCTTTGATCCGCCTCTTGACTTGGAAAACTTCCAAGATCCTTCAAGAACTGGCGATCTGAGCTTTGTGAGTGCTGTGGAGGAGCTGGCGAGAAATCTGGAGTGAATCGGAGAAGAGATGCCGAAGGAAATGAACGCCTGCGGCCTTTATCGACGCCAACGGTCGGATCCCGATCGATTCGAATATTCCCAATCGATCGGGGAGGCTTTGGATCGACTCACGGATCGATCCAGAGTGCCTCTGCTCGAAACACGATCGATCGATCCACGGATCGATCCGGCGCTTATCGCGCCTCCCAATCGATCCAGCGATCGATTGGAACATCTGGATCGATCACGGATAGATCCGAGGCTCTCTGTTCGCTAAGAGCCGGATCGATCCACCGATCGATCCGGCTCTGATCGATCCACCGATCGATCCACTCTGAATCGATCCAGCGATCGATCCAACACTTTTTGCCCAAACCAAGTCCTAAGCCTCTCAAACCAACATCCGGTCAACCTTGACCTGTTGGTACATCATGCCTAGCATCTGGTCACTCCCTTGACCTGCCAGGACTCCTCACCAAGTGTCCGGTCAATCCCTTTGACCCACTTGGACTTTTCTCTTCGTGCCAAGTATCCGGTCAATCCTTTGACCTACTTGGACTTCCATCGAGTGTCCGGTCAATCCCTTTGACCCACTTGGACTTTTCTCTTCGTGCCAAGTATCCGGTCAATCCTTTGACCTACTTGGACTTCCCAACACCAGATGTCCGATCATCCTTGATCCCTCTGGATTTTCCTTTGCCTGGCTTCACTCACCAGGACTTTCACCTAGCTTCACTCACTAGGGTTTTCCATCTGCCTAGCTTCACTCACTAGGGCTTTCACCTGGCTTCACTCACCAGGACTTTCACCTAGCTTCACTCACTAGGGTTTTCCTTCTGCCTGGCTTCACTCACCAGGACTTTCACCTAGCTTCACTCACTAGGGTTTTCCTTCTGCCTAGCATCACTCACCAGGACTTTCACCTAGCTTCACTCACTAGGGTTTTCACCTGGTTTCACTCACCAGAACTTTCACCTAGCTTCACTCACTAGGGTTTTCCTTTTGCCTGGCTTCACTCACCAGGACTTCCCTGTCAAGTATCCGGTCAACCTTGACCTACTTGACTCTTCTTCAATCAATTTCTTATTGTCAAACATCTAAACTCAAACCAAGACTCAGCTTGGTCACCCAGGTCAACCTTGACCTGCGGGATGTTGCACCAACAATAATTAGTTATATTCAGTATTTTACTTTTCAGTGGCACTGTACAGGATTAGATATCCATTGGGCTGGGCTCCCATAGTCGGTCCCTAGGTTTAGATAACCTAGTAAAACCTACTAAATTCGGGACTTGGAAACCCGCGTCTAGTTAGGGATGCGCGCATAGCACGTACAGTTGCCGCGCCCAAACAGCAACATGTTTATGTATTTTCATCTATTATGTATGTAGTTTTGAACTCTCACAAAATAGTTAGGTGAGATCAGTATAGCTTTAGCATTTGCTAGAATTAGCTCAGTTTATGCTTCAGATCAGTTCATTTTTATGGTTATGTATGATAACACCATGCTCAGCTCTTGGTTACACATGCTTTAGATGATAGTATGCCATGTTTAGCTTTTGATTTCCATGTTTTGTTTGGTAGCATGCCATGTTTTAGTTTAATCAGTACATATTTCAAATAGCATGTTTTAAAAGTATAAATGCATCGTATGCATGTTTTGTGAGGTAGATGGTTTCTTACTAAGCGAAAGCTTATAGATACTTCTTTTCCTTATACTGCAGATAAAGGTAAAGGAAAGATGGACTAGAGGAAGCTGGTGGTCAATGCAGAGATGGTGTGTGTGGCAGGAACCTGGAATGAAGATCCTTAGGGAGTTTAGCAAATTAAGAACTTAGTTTCTTTTCTTAAGACACTTTTGTGCATTTCTAGTGGTTTAAATGCTATGAATTAATAAACCTTGCTCTATGTCATGTTAGAATGCTAGTTAGTAGATATTAGAATGTTTTCCATGCATTGTATAATTGTTGTGTGAGATTTTGACACGAACTAGTGCTGAAATCAGAGTTTCAGTGCGAAATCAGAAACTCTGATCGATCCATGGATCGATCGGGGGTCCTCGATCGATCCATGGATCGATTGAGGGCTGATTCTGCGAACAGAAGGCTTCTGGATCAATCAGCCGATTGATCCAGTCACATTCTGTCGCGAATAGATGGCCTCTGGATCGATCGGTCGATCGATCCAAGCTAATCCTCGCGAACAGAAAGGTTTTTGATCGAGCATTGGATCGATTGACTTATGTCGGGTCGATCAGCCGATCGATCCAAATAAAGTCCCGTGCATAGAAGCACGCTGGGTCGATCACTGGATTGATCGGTGAGCCTGGATCGATCAGCCGATCGATCCAGATTATCACCCAAGCACAGAAGTGTGCCGGATCGATCACCGGGTCGATCCAAAAGAGAGCAATCGATCTGGTTCAGTCTGGATCGATTGGGAAGTTGAGTTTCGACCAAGAAACTTAGCAGATCAGCTTCTAGTCCATAGGGGATGTAGGATACACCTTGTATCCCTTAGATTACATCCTTCAACACATGTAGAACCAAGTATAGATATCAGTTAGCAACTAAAATTTAAATTAGATCAGTTTTCCGCACAGTTAGCACAGCATAACTGTAGTGATCGGCCTTACAGCCTAGTAGTAGAAGGTACGTCGTTACAGTAGGGTTTCGGCCAAGATAGATAAGTGGGTCTAGAGTGAATCTAATCAAGCATGCTTATGTTTTCTCATGATGTATCGTCTTTGATAAAGTGATTAGTTTAAGTTCCATGTTTATGATATGACATGTTATGTTTTATGTTATGAGATAAGCTATGTTCCATGTTATGATATGTTATGCTCATGTGAAATACTATACTCATGATATGATATGCCATGCTCATGATATGATATGCCATGTTCATGATATGATATGATATGCTTCATGATATGATATGTCATGCTTAGTGTTATGAAGATCACATGATATGTTTTATGTTATGATACGAACA
Organism: Zingiber officinale; assembly: GCF_018446385.1. Lineage (NCBI taxonomy): Eukaryota > Viridiplantae > Streptophyta > Magnoliopsida > Zingiberales > Zingiberaceae > Zingiber > Zingiber officinale. The sequence continues at coordinate 433,836 of NW_024589889.1, read as the reverse complement.
TGTTATGTTTCATGATATATGTATGAAAGGCTTATGTAAGAAGAAAAGCCTAAGAGTTGCTTCCCTTAAGTTGGGATTAAGAGCACTCTTCAAGATATGACAAAGAGATGCTTCCCTTAAGATGGGATCAAGAGCTCTCTTCACGATATGATAAGAAATTATGATATGTATGATAAGTTATGACATGCATGATTGACATGATATGTAAGACATTATATTTTATTTTATATGGCTTGTACCAAGGGTAGGCTCCATAAGCGCCCCGAGGTCGATGGTCTATGAAACGGGCCTCGTAAAAACGGATGGGCTCCTTAGTACGCCCCTAGGTCGACGGACTATGAACGGACCTAGATCCCTAGTAGGTTCGGGGCTAGCTATCCTGTCCTAGGGATTGCGCGCATTTATGTATGTATGTGGTACAAGCCGGGCCCTCATGATGATTATGTTATGTTCAAGTATGTATAAGATATGTTTTTTTTAAAAAAAAAGACATGATGCATATGTGCATTCCATGATACATGTTTTGAAAATATACATCTTGCATTTACATGCATACGTTTTATGAATTGTTGGTGATGCATTATTATGAACAGGTGTGAGTCATGATACATGATTACAGGATATGATATGTTTCCATGATATGTACTCACATGCTATGTCATGCTATGTTATGCTCTGATATGACAAACTATGTCCTATGTTATGATTATCCATGCTATGTTATGCTATGCTATGTTTCACATGCTATGTGGTATTACGTGCTTTATGTTTTATGAGTAGGAAAGGAGCTCACTAAGCCTTTGGGATTATAGTTTACGTTTCCTTGTACTGCAGATATGGGCAAGGAATGGATGAACTAAGGGGAGCAGTAGGAAGGGCGATGATGATGTGTGTGGGAGTGGCATGGTGGATAGATCAGTTAAGTTTAAAATTTATTTTGACTAAATTGTGCATGTGAACTAAGTTTGAATCCTATGTTGATAATGATGGTTGAACTAGTATGTTATGCTCTTATGATAGTTTACCGTGTTAGACTTATTATGATACAGTATGAGTTAAACAAGTTATGATTCACATGCCATGTTTAAGACAATAGAATGCATATGATAAAATTTTTAAGTATGTCTTCCGCTGCCATGAGTTCATATGCATTAGTATGTTAAGCGAATGAAAGTAACCCTGTCCATCTAAGGACAGTCAGAGGGTCCCTTGGAAGGGCGGGCGTTACATCACCCCCCTCTTGCCGGCCTCCATTGTGTTAGGACCAAAAGTAGCTAGAGGGGGGGGGGGGGTGAATAGCTCGTCGCGTTCGCTCGTTGCTCGGCGTTGCTTGTTCCTTCAAAGATGTGCAGCGGAAATACAAAGAAACAATCACACAACGCTAACACGGTTGGTTTACTTGGTATCCACCTCACAAGAGGTGACTAATCCAAGGATCCACACCAACACACACACCCTCCACTAAATAAAACTCTCCTTTATGGTAACTACCAAGGGCGGAGAAGCCCTACAAGACTCAATACAAGAAGAGAGGGAAAGGATACAAGAAATACAAGCTTACAAGCTTACAATGAGTATAAACCCTAACCCTAGCTTCTCTTCTTGGCTTTGATCCGCCTCTTGACTTGGAAAACTTCCAAGATCCTTCAAGAACTGGCGATCTGAGCTTTGTGAGTGCTGTGGAGGAGCTGGCGAGAAATCTGGAGTGAATCGGAGAAGAGATGCCGAAGGAAATGAACGCCTGCGGCCTTTATCGACGCCAACGGTCGGATCCCGATCGATTCGAATATTCCCAATCGATCGGGGAGGCTTTGGATCGATCCACAGATCGATCCAGAGCGCCTCTGTGCTCTGGAAAAACGCCTGGATTGATCCACCGATCGATCCAGCGCTTATCGCGCAAAGCAGCTGCGTCCCAATCGATCCACTGATCGATTGGAACATCTGGATCGATCCACGGATCGATTCAGAGGCTCTCTGTTCGCTTAGGAGAAGCCTGGATCGATCCACTGATCGATCCAACACTTGGTTTTTGCACAAAACCAAGTTCCAAGCCTCTCAAACCAACATCCGATCAACCTTGACCTGTTGGTACATCATGCCTAGCATCTGGTCACTCCTTTGACCTGCTAGGACTTCCCACCAAGTGTCTGGTCAATCCCTTTGACCCACTTAGACTTTTCTATTCATGCCAAGTATCTGGTCACTCCCTTGACCTACTTGGACTTCCATCAGATGTCTGGTCAATCCATTTGACCTATCTGTATTTCCTCGTGCCAAGTATCCAGTCAATCCTTTGACCTACTTGGACTTCCCAACACCAGATGTCCGATCATCCTTGATCCATCTGGATTTTCCCTTGCCTGGCTTCACTCACCAGGACTTTCACCTAGCTTCACTCACTAGGGTTTTCCATCTGCCTAGCTTCACTCACTAGGGCTTTCACCTGGCTTCACTCACCAGGACTTTCACCTAGCTTCACTCACTAGGGTTTTCCTTCTGCCTGGCTTCACTCACCAGGACTTTCACCTAGCTTCACTCACTAGGGTTTTCACCTGGTTTCACTCACCAGGACTTTCACCTAGCTTCACTCACTAGGACTTTCACCTAGCTTCACTCACTAGGGTTTTCCTTCTGCCTGGCTTCACTCACCAGGACTTTCACCTAGCTTCACTCACTAGGGTTTTCACCTGGTTTCACTCACCAGGACTTTCACCTAGCTTCACTCACTAGGGTTTTCCTTCTGCCTGGCTTCACTCACCAGGACTTTCCTATCAAGTATCCGGTCAACCTTGACCTACTTGACTCTTCTTCAATCAATTTCTTATTGTCAAACATCTAAACTCAAACCAAGACTCAGCTTGGTCACCCAGGTCAACCTTGACCTGAGGGATGTTGCACCAACAATCTCCCCCTTTTTGATGTTTGACAATACCACAATAACACTTACAATACCACATGTAAGTTAGGCTAATCCTATAGCCTCAATCTTCATGCCACTAGGTAATGAACATATAAATTAAGCTCTTCATTCTCCCCCTACGAGGGCACACTCCCTCTAGGTAATGAAAGCCTAACTTACACCCATTCATAGGTCCTTTCATTCTCCCCCTATTGGCACACATCAACCCATCTTTGGGCACACATCAACCCATGCCCCAATTTTGGGTACACATCAACAAATCCATTTGTTGACGACTCTCCCCCTGAAGAGTTACTCATCATTGTTCACAACATCACTCGTTGTGATCAACACGATAATGAAGGTCCCATACCCTTCATTTATCCTTAACTTCTCCCTCAATGTAGACAAATACCCAACCTTGAGCATTATCTAACCACTTGAGTTTTCACTTGAAATAATAAGGATATCCACTCCCCATTTCAGGTTCAAAAGCTCATACATGAGCATTTTCTTTAAAGAAGGTTAACCACCTTCCATGGTTCATGAAAAGTAATTTTTCATGTCTTTAAAGAGTCCCTCCCCCTAAAGACATGGTGGTGACTTCTGTCATTGCACCAACAATGACTTGGAATCCCTAAACCTTTAGGAAACCCAAATTTAGAAGTTTTGAGGTTCAAATACTCAAAATTTGAAACAAACCTCAACCTAAACTTCAATGAAGCCTTCCTTAACCAATCCATCCTTGTTTTCACATGAAAACACCCTTTGTATGTATACAAATGTATTTTAGGGGTTTGGAATGGTTACCTAGACTCAAAGAGGTTCAAAGATGCTGAAATCAAGCCTTCCCAGCCAAAATCAGCAACTTGGATCGATTGGAGTTGGGTTCCAATCGATTGAACATTTCTGAATCGATCCACTGATCGATTCAGACTACCTGGATCGATCGGCTGATCGATCCAGTGAGCTTCTGCTCGCGGGAGACTTGCCTTCTGAATCGATCCACGGATCGATTCGGGCACTCCAATCGATCCATGGATCGATCGGAGCTCTGATAGTTGCTGAAATTCCATTTCAATCAACTTCAGAAACCCCTAGAAAATTCTACAAAAATCCAAAAATCATGAAATTTCGTGTAGACATTATTTAGGGCATACTTAATCATGGAAAAATAGCTTTCTATGAAAATACATCATATTTTCAAAGATTGACACAAACTTGAAAACTTGCAAAAACTTTAGTGTTTTTCTTCAAGTTTGTGTCTAACTATTCAATGGTGATTACTATCAAAAGATAGCCTTCACCAAGGTTTTCCAAAAACATTTTAAAAACATTTTTAAAACCAATATCCCATCATGTTTCTTGGGCATAATGCACATGACTTGTACATTAGCTTTCCCAATAATGGGAAAACACATAACTATGTGTTTTGATGAACCTAAAACTCAAAAGAATGCACTAAATCAACATCTTGAGTTTTGTTCATCTTCCTAACATCTCACTTGTATCTAATGTATACTAAAATACGGACAAGTCACCTTATAGTCCTTGTGAGATGTGGGATTTTGATTTTTCCCTAATCTAGGGATCATGCATATCTATCTAGGCATTCTAGAGATATTAGACATCCACCTAGGATGTCACTTGTCAATAATTGTTGTTAAATGCCATTCGTCCTTAATTACAAGGAATTAAACTTAATGCATGATTATGTTATGGCATACATCAAAATAAAATAATTTTCAAAAGAAAAATATTCTATAACTACATGATGTATGAATGTCATGACATGGTATTTTTGGATTTTTCATAATAAAACATGAATGCAAAACTAGACGTGATGTCATGGCATATGATGGGCAAACAATCATGGCAAGATTTAGCATAAATAAAATATACCTATATTAACTATCTAAGTATCTTTAAAGTCTTAGCTAAACTTACAACTTAAACCTAGATTGCCCTAAAGTGCTTCAAGAGAATGCCAAAGCCTAAATTGGCATTTCTAATTTCCTTGATTTAATGTATGCCAATTGAAAGTAAACATGTCCTCAAATGTTGGCATATTCCATTTTTCCTCAAGAGTGATTACATAAATCAAGGCCCGGATTGCCTTAAATTTCCAAGAGAATACCAAAATCCCAACTTGGTATTTCTCAAGGTTTTCCCAATTTATGCCATTTTAAGATAAAATCAATTTTTCACCATTAGACACATTTTACTCTTTCAAGGAGTAATCAATAGGTCCATTTCATTTTCAAAGGTTAACTAAAACCTTGAAAATGCTCCTTGAGTGTCAATTTCCTCAAAGTTGGGTTAACTACCCTTCTAATCGGAGTTGACACTTTCTAACCCATCTATGGGGTAGAGAAGATGCTCCTGGGAACCCAACACCTATTGGTGCTCCTTGGATGCTCTAGGTACTCACTAGGGATAACTTCCCTAGATACCTTCCTAGTGACCTTGTTGGGCTTCTTAGAAGCCTTGGTCACATTCTCTAGGTCAACTCTAGGGATAGCCTCCCTTGTGACCTTGTTAGTGACTTTCTTAGACTTCTTAGAAGTCTTAGTCACTTTGGTTGCAAAGATACTTCTAGGGATATCTTCCCTTGTATCTTTGACTTGACCTCTAGACTTAGGGTTTGTTCCATAGCTATATGGAACCCTATGATAACTAGGCACATCCTTTTTAGCTTTGAGTTTGTATCCCAAACCTCTATAGCCATTGGATGACCTTTGTGCTCCTAGCCCTAGGTATTGCTCATTTTGCCTTTTAAGGGTATTCTCCATCATTTTTAGGGTCTTTTCTAGTTTGTCAAGTCTTGACCTCAAGACTTGATTTTCTATCATTAAATCCTTAGGTTTTGGTCCATGAGCATTTTTGATCTTGGGCATGTGTCTATTTTCCTTAGTGTTCCCGCCCAAGTGTCTATCTACCTTCCTAACCTTAGGTTGGGTAGTTTTGGCATGTAGGGCCACATGTTTTTCCTTAAAGCCCTCATGCTTTCTATTCTTATGGTAAATTTCATTAAAATGATAAAAGTTAGAACTATCATGCTTTTCACCATAATGTAAGGGGGTAGGCTCAATAAAAGATACCTTCTTCTTTACCTTGGAGGCTCCCCCTTGACTAGTGCCTCCTTGAGCCTTGACCACCTTCTTCCCCTCGGGGCATTGACTTCGGTAATGCCCCTTTTGATTGCAAGAGAAGCATATAATATGCTCCTTGCTCTTCTTTGTGTTGGGGATGATCTCCTTGGGCTTCGCCTTGCCCTTTTGTGCCACTTGGCCCTTCTTCTTGGCCAATTTAGGGCACTTGCTCTTGTAGTGCCCATGTTCCCTACACTCAAAGCGTATAATATGATTTTTATTTTTAATTGAAATATTTATACCTTTGCTTGTAGGGGTGGCATCTTTTCCTTTGGATCCGGAGGTAGAAGCTTCCTCTTGATCCGATCTTAATTCTCCTCCATTTGATTTTTCTTGACTCGTGGAGGTAGAAGCTTCTTCAATCTCTTCATCTCTTGACCCGGATGTAGAAACTTCTCCTTCTTCTTGATCCGGCGTCACCAAGGATTGCTCCCCCTCAATCCTGGAGGTGGAGGCTTCATCATCTTGAATATGAAACAAGGAGTATGCTCCCTCCTTGTTCCCTTCGTTGCATTCCCTTGAGGATGAAGCTTCTTGGATTTCTTCTTCTTCGGAGGTTGAGCATTTCTCAACCTCGGAGTCCTCCTCTTGATCTTGCTCCAAAGAGTCACCCTCTCCAGATTCTTCATGATCTTGTACAGTGGAGGGGATCTCTTCATGAAACTTGGCCAATTTGCTCCATAGTTCCTTTGCATCTTCAAATTCTCCAATTTTGCAAAGGATGGTGCTTGGCAATAAATTGACCAAGAGCTTGGTCACTTTGTCATTGGCCTCGCACCTCTGGACTTGCTCTTGGTTCCACTTGCTCCTCTTGAGAACTTTACCCTTTGAATTTCTTAGAGTCTTGAAACCTTCCATTAGAGCAAACCATTGCTCTATCTCCATCATAAGAAAATTTTTGATTCTTGATTTCCAAGAATCGAAACTCGTAGAAGTGTATGGTGGAGCCACCCTTGTGTCAAATCCAAGTCCATCTTGGAATTGCATCTTGAAGTTGAGCTTGATAAAGTCTTGAACTTGAAGAATTTGCTCCAACTTCTTCACCCTCTAGCTTTTCTTGTTACGCTTGACCCTTCCGGCGATGATTCCGGTGAAGAGCGGCCTCGCTCTGATACCACTTGTTAGGACCAAAAGTAGCTAGAGGGGGGGGGGGTGAATAGCTCGTCGCGTTCGCTCGTTGCTCGGCGTTGCTTGTTCCTTCAAAGATGTGCAGCGGAAATACAAAGAAACAATCACACAACGCTAACACGGTTGGTTTACTTGGTATCCACCTCACAAGAGGTGACTAATCCAAGGATCCACACCAACACACACACCCTCCACTAAATAAAACTCTCCTTTATGGTAACTACCAAGGGCGGAGAAGCCCTACAAGACTCAATACAAGAAGAGAGGGAAAGGATACAAGAAATACAAGCTTACAAGCTTACAATGAGTATAAACCCTAACCCTAGCTTCTCTTCTTGGCTTTGATCCGCCTCTTGACTTGGAAAACTTCCAAGATCCTTCAAGAACTGGCGATCTGAGCTTTGTGAGTGCTGTGGAGGAGCTGGCGAGAAATCTGGAGTGAATTGGAGAAGAGATGCCGAAGGAAATGAACGCCTGCGGCCTTTATCGACGCCAACGGTCGGATCCCGATCGATTCGAATATTCCCAATCGATCGGGGAGGCTTTGGATCGATCCACGGATCGATCCAGAGCGCCTCTGTGCTCTGGAAAAACGCCTGGATCGATCCACGGATCGATCCAGCGCTTATCGCGCAAAGCAGCCGCGTCCCAATCGATCCACTGATCGATTGGAACATCTGGATCGATCCACGGATCGATCCAGAGGCTCTCTGTTCGCTTAGGAGAAGCCTAGATCGATCCACTGATCGATCCAGCTCCTGGATCGATCCACTGATCGATCCAACACTTGGTTTTTGCCCAAAACCAAGTTCCAAGCCTCTCAAACCAACATCCGGTCAACCTTGACCTGTTGGTACATCATGCCTAGCATCTGGTCACTCCTTTGACCTGCTAGGACTTCCCACCAAGTGTCTGGTCAATCCCTTTGACCCACTTAGACTTTTCTATTCATGCCAAGTATCTGGTCACTCCCTTGACCTACTTGGACTTCCATCAGATGTCTGGTCAATCCCTTTGACCTATCTGTATTTCCTCGTGCCAAGTATCCAGTCAATCCTTTGACCTACTTGGACTTCCCAACACCAGATGTCCGATCATCCTTGATCCATCTGGATTTTCCCTTGCCTGGCTTCACTCACCAGGACTTTCACCTAGCTTCACTCACTAGGGTTTTCCATCTGCCTAGCTTCACTCACTAGGGCTTTCACCTGGCTTCACTCACCAGGACTTTCACCTAGCTTCACTCACTAGGGTTTTCCTTCTGCCTGGCTTCACTCACCAGGACTTTCACCTAGCTTCACTCACTAGGGTTTTCACCTGGTTTCACTCACCAGGACTTTCACCTAGCTTCACTCACTAGGACTTTCACCTAGCTTCACTCACTAGGGTTTTCCTTCTGCCTGGCTTCACTCACCAGGACTTTCACCTAGCTTCACTCACTAGGGTTTTCACCTGGTTTCACTCACCAGGACTTTCACCTAGCTTCACTCACTAGGGTTTTCACCTGGTTTCACTCACCAGGACTTCCCTGTCAAGTATCCGGTCAACCTTGACCTACTTGACTCTTCTTCAATCAATTTCTTATTGTCAAACATCTAAACTCAAACCAAGACTCAGCTTGGTCACCCAGGTCAACCTTGACCTGAGGGATGTTGCACCAACACTCTGCACCTACAATTGGTATCAGAGCCTGACCGCTCAGAAGGACTAACCGCCGACTGATGCACAACGATCAAAACGATGGTAGGAGAAAGTGACTACCCACCTGCATTTGAGGGGGAGTTTGCTTCATGGAAGCAAAAGATGGAGGTATACCTTAACTCTGATTTTTCTATTTATTTAATAATGAAATCTGGTTATGAAGCACCAAAGAAAGCAAACAGAGAAGAGTTCAAGAAATACCTCTGGAACGAGAAGCAACGTGACGAGTTTATGGCAAATGCACGGGCTGAATTTCATCTTCTAACCACAATACCAAATGAAGATCTCGACAAAGTCAGAGAGTACAATAGCGCAAAAGAACTTTGGGAAAAGTTCTTAAAACTCCATGAAGAACAAATTGAAGTTGAATCCGACTCCTCGATGGACACTGATCTGACGTCAGAAGAGTCCGAAACTGAGGTAAGTGCCGAGACAGAACCATTAACCGAACTCCAACTTGAAGACCTAGAATGCTCATCACAAATGAGCATCGATGAAGGGGGAGAAACATCAGAAGATGAAAACAACTCAACAGGGGGAGAATCAACCGCCGACAAGGTAAGTCAGGTATGGTCTCCACCTCTTGGCAAATTAATTGTTTCAATTGAAATATTGTCGAAAGGTTTTCGTGAATTACAAATTATTTCGTCGAAAGAATATTTTAAATTTAAAACTGGAAAACTATTAAAGAATATTGAGTTAAAAGACACAATTTATCAATTAAAAGATTTTGACAAACTAATAATAGAAAATGTACAATTTTTTGCATGCTCAATATTTTTTGCCATAATTCTAAAAAAATGTGAATTAAGAACTTATGAGAAGTTAAAATGGAAATTTAAAAATCATAATATTTGATCTTAATTGAAATATTAGACTTAGCGCTTTCAGAGAAGAAAATTAAACAGTAAATTTCTTTATAAAGATTTGTCAAGAAAGTGGTTGTTGCTCCAATAACAAAGAAGACCTAGTGCCTCGTCATGACCTGGAAGCTGAAATATTGAAATGAAAGGTTTAATTAACTTTATGAAAAAGCATTTAAAAATTAGAATTAAATAATGCTTTGAAAGTTTAATCAAACATTTTTGAAAATTTTGTTTATAATTCATTTTTAGAAATATTTTTTCCTGGAAAAATTCTAAAGACTTAATTTGCTTTTTGACTTGATTTTTTTAAAATCCTTAGAATTTCTTTTTCAAAATATTCTTCTGGAAAATTCTAAAAGTTCATTTACTTGGATTTTTTTTTGAAAATTCAAAAAGTCTTTTAACTTAGAATTTTTTTTTCAAAAAATTCATTTTGGGTAGAAATATTTTTTCTGGAAAGTTCTGTTTGAAAATTCATTTACTTAGAACTTTTTTAAAAAAGTTCCCTCTAATTAGGACCCCATTTTTGCTGTGATCAAAGGGGGAAAGAAAAGTACAAGTTGAGGGGGAGTTAGCAAAATTAAAATTTTTCTTTCTAACTATGATGCAATTTTATTTTATTGCAAAACTTATGCTTAATATGTTAATTTAGTAATTTTTCTTTAAAATTATTTTTTGTGTCTATTTTTACCCTAACTTGAACTTGGGTTGATGCACATCAAAAAGGGGGAGATTGTTGGTTCCCGTGGGTGTTTTGATGTGATCAACCAAGTTGGTTAGGTCCTGCTGTGTTTGATCCATGTGTCTGAGTGTGCAGGAGCTTAGGAGCACAGGAAGTCGAGTGGAAGACGCAGCTAACGAGAAGGACGGCACGGAAAGGGAGCCGACGGGCTCGGTGTGTCCGAAGGACTAGAGAGCTGCGGAAGAGTACTCCGGTGGAGCGAGAAGAACGTGTGCGGCGTTTGAGGGACGAGAAGCCGGACGGAAGCCTGCTCGAGAAGGCCGGGAATTGGGTTCGGGTGAGCCCTATTTCGGTTGGCCGCAATCACCCAAAAGAACGGAGCTTCGGAAGCCAAAGCGAAGAAGAAAAGGAGACAAAAGATGCTGAAATTACTGTAGCAGGAACCTTGAAGGCGCCTTAAACATATTGAAGGCGCCTTAAATATATTGAAGGCGCCTTACATATTCAAGGCGCCTTCAACATTGAAGGCGCCTTGAAAGGCTTGTTTAAGGCGCCTTGAGCCTGGTCAGTTTGACCGTTTGCGCTGCGGATAAAGTTTTATCCGCTGACCGAGATGGAGGCGCCTTGAACCTTGTTGGAGGCGCCTTGGACTCTCGGGATAAGATTTCCAAGACCCATATAAAGGCCCCTGGAGCTAGGAAAGTAATAACAACTCAAGCAATCATTGTGTAGCCATTCCTAGCAATAGTTCTAAGCTTCCAAAGTGTAAAAGGCTTCTCCGCCTTCAGCAAAGGAGATTTTTCTACTGAGTTTTTTCTTATTGCCCTGGATTAACAACCTCCTTGGTTGTAACCAGCAATTCACCCCCCTCTTGCCGGCCTCCGCTGCACCTACATTCTTCTCCAAGTAAGTTTCGGCCACCACAAGAACTCCAAGAGAAGATGAGGTTCGGCCACCACCAAGCTCCAAAGGATGCTAAGAAACAAGACCTCCTATCTCTCCTTCTTCCTTAAGCAAGATCCGGCCACCAACCAAGCTCCTTGAGATGAAGATGTCGTCGGCCAAGGAAGAAGAATAGGAGAGGGAGAGGATGTGAAGGGCCGGCCGCCAACCAAGGAAATAGAAGAGAGGAAAACTAGAACACAAGTTGTGAGGTGAGGCACCTCTACCATCTCTTTTATATTCCTTGGTCTTGGCAAATAAGGAAAGTTTTATAAAAACTTCCTTATTCTCTTTTCCAATGAAAGGAAAGTTTATTAAAAAATTTTCCTTTCAAACTCAATGTGGTCGGCCACCTCTTAATCATCCAAGCAAGAAAAGTTTTAAACACAAAATTAAAACTTCCTAATTTGTTTCCGAAAATTTTTAAAATAAAAATTTCTCTAATAATTTTTCCCTTCATGGTTGGTTATAAAAGGAAACTTTTATAAATTAAAATCTCTCTATTAAAACATGTGGATGATTTACAAAAAAGAAAGTTTTCTCTAAAACTAAAATCTTCCTTTCAATCTGCAAATAAGGAATGATATCAAATCTTTTCTTAATCTTTTGTAGAAACTATAAAAGAAAAGATTTAATTTTAAAACCCTCTTTTAAAATCATGAGGATGGTTTCATAAAAGGAAAGTTTTATCAAAAATTAAAATCTTCTTTTTAACTACAAATAAGGAAAGATATCAAACCTTTCTCTTAATCTTTTGTAGAAAGCTATAAAAGGAAAGATTTATAATTTTAAAACTCTCTTTTAAAACCATGAGGATGGTTACAAAAAATGAAAGTTTTATAAAAAAATTAAATTCTTTCTTTTAACTACAAATAAGGAAAGATATCAAACCTTTCTCTTAATCCTTTGTAGAAAGCTATAAAAGGAAAGATTTATAATTTTAAAACTCTCTTTTAAAACCATGGCTTCCACATAAGATAATATTTTAAATTAAAATATTTTTAATTTTATTGTGGTCGACCACCTAAGCTTGGACTCAAGCTAGGGTCGGCCACACTTCATCCCATCCAAAACATGTCTTGGCCGGCCCTTGCTTGGGCTCCAAGCTTGGCTTGGCCGACCACATAAGGATGGGTATAAAGGTGGGTATGGGTGGGTATAATACTTTATAAATAAGAGGCTATGATAGGGATCGAGAGGAGGAATTGGTTTTGGTCTCCCGATGAAATTAAGCTTCTCGTGTTCGCCTCGAACACCCAACTTAATTTCATCAATAATAATTCATACAACTAAAGAATTATTATTGAACTACCGCACCAATCCCAAATTACATTTTGGGCTCCTTTTATTATGAGTGTGTTAATCTCCTTGTTTTTAAGATTTCGGATGTCCACTAATTAATTGAGTTACTGACAACTCATTTTAATTAATATCTTAGTCCAAGAGTAGTACCACTCAACCTTATTGTCGTGTTGGACTAAGTCCACCTGCAAGATTTAACATGACAATCCTTATGAGCTCCTCTTTGGGACATTATCAACCTAGATTACTAGGACAGAATTTCCTTCTATAATCAACAACACACACTATAAGTAATATCATTTCCCAACTTATCGGACCTATTGATTTATCTAGTTAAATCTCACCCTTTGATAAATCAAAGAAATAAATACTAAATATATGTGCTTGTTATTATATTAGGATTAAGAGCACGCACTTCCATAATAACTAAGGGCTTGTTCTTTTATTAAGTCAGTATAAAAAGAACTTACCTTAAATGGTCTTGCTCAATACACTCAGAGTGTACTAGTATAATTTTGTAACGACCCGACCCCTTGGCCCCTTGGGTGGCCCAACTGATGGCCCCTTGGTGGTCCCTAGGGCGTCCCAACTGGCGACCCCTTATGTCATCGACCGACGACCCTTGGCCGTGTCGTTACTCACAAGGTCTTGCCACCCCTGGCCAGTGGATTTTTTGCCTTCCCCAGAATTTGAACTCTAGACCTCCAGGCTAAGTACTAGAGTTTATGAATCCTGATAGCCAAGTGAGACCTAGTGAGTAATGACATGGCCGAGGGTCGTCGGTCGACGATATAAGGGGTCGCCAGTTGGGCCGCCCAAGGGATCGTCAAGGGGCCGCCAGTTGGGCCGCCCAAGGGGCCGCCAGTTGGGCCGCCCAAGGGGCCGAGGGGCTGGGTCATTACAAATTTATCAGTCAAGATAAATTAATACCTAATTACACTACGACTATTCCAATGGTTTGTTCCTTTCCATCTCAATCGTGAGCTACTGTTTATAATTTATATGTAACACCCCAAATTTCATGATTTGGAGTCCTAAAAGACCTTATTAAAATCTAGAAATGTTTTAGAAAAATTCTAGAGATTTTTAGAAATTTTTAGAGTATTTTTATACAATTTTTGGAGGTCGTTTGGTATTTTTTCCAAAAGAAATAAGTTTTGACAAAAAATGTCCAAGCCGAGGCTCAAACCGGCAACCCTTGACCCGAGCAAAACCCGACTAACCAACTGGGCTAGTAGTTGTTACTTGATTAAGTAAAGGAAGAATTTTATTTAAGTAATAGAAGTTAATAGTAAGAAATAATAAGAAGAAAATATGTTACAGCCGGGATTCGAACCCACGAGCCAGGCCTTAAGCAAAACGCAGCACACCAACAGACCAGCTGAACTTTTCTTACTAAACCTATATTGAAATATATTTAAGTAGTACTAGTTAACAGAAATCTTAAAGTATTAAAAGGAAGAACTTAGGGATTAATTTCAAAACCTAAATTCCTTCCTCCCCTTTCTCTCACGTGCGGCGTTCCTGTGCCCGGGCGGAAACGAAGTCGAGCCTAGGGCTTTGTCTCTGGCAGCCGGTGAGGACCTTTCCCGTGAGATCTTCACTTTCTCAAGACCCCTTCAGCGAGGAGAAGGTGTATACGCAAGAGATCGCCGAGATTTGGAGCTCACCCGAACCCTAGAAGCACTAGAAGGTCCCTCCTTCGGCTGTGAGTCAAGGAAACGAAGGTAAGTAGCTCCTCGCCTGCGGTAAGAGTAGCTTTGGGGTTGTTTTCTCATTTTTTTTTTCTGAAGCATGAAGTAGAGAACAGAGGACTGAGGTTGTTGCCTTGTACATCAAAGAAAGATAGGGCTTGTTTGTTTCTTTAGCTTGTGATTGTTTGCTTCAGTTTTGTGAATTGAAATTCGGAATTTGGAGCTTTTGTATTTGTGCTGGCTGTCAGGAATTCAATTCCGAAATTTGTTAGAGTGAATTCCACTAGTTATATTATGTATAACGGCTAGACACGTATGAGGAGCATACGGTGGTATTTTTGTTAGCCTTAGCCTTAGTTTTAGTTTCTTTTATAGTATGGAATTCAATATTTTGCAGTTTAGTTTGTTTATGTGTTGAATTATTGAGCAAGAATAGGCCCTTTCGAAGCCACTGTGCAGGTTAGATTTGGGTCAAGATAGGAGATTAGATCTGGGTCAAGAAAGGAATACTGATAGATATTTTTTAGCTTGCTATGAAAACAGAAGGAGTTAGTTTTTCTTCTAAAATATGTAGATTTGTCTGTCAAGTTTCAGAAGCTATTCAGCTGGTTTTGGTTTTGATTGTGCTATGCATTTGATGTGAACAAGTTTTACATAGGCTTTATTTTGATATGAATTTATTGGTTCTGGTATACATAGCTTTAAGTCCATCATGTTCCTAAACATAAGTTATCTTAAGCTCTAACTATTTATACTCAAGTTTAGTTCCAAGTTCATGTTGTTATTTGCATTTTGTTGAAGCATGCCTCTAGCTGGTTTCTCTTAGAAGATAGGGAACTCTTTTATGCTCACTTTCAATTGAAGGATTTGTAAATTCCATATTTTTAAAAGGATAGTTTCATCACTGTTTTGAAGGGGTTTTTCAATTGGACATTGCACTACATTTGTTTCCATGCTTCTAAGTTGTTTTCCTAAGGGAGATGGAGGGTCATCTGATGCTCAATGTGGATTATAGAACTTGCGAATTTCAGATTTATAGGAGTAGTTTAAATTCAGTTTTTAGAAGTTATACAATTGGATGTGGCACTATATTTTTGTTCCATGCTTCTAAATTGGTTGTATAGCCTTGCAAATTTGGATTGACATGTCATGAGTTTTATGTCTTAGTTTGGGTGCATGCGTTATAAACAGATAGTTTAGTTTTAGTTCTTAAAGTATGCAAATTTTTTATGTTTTACAGTTTTAGTTTTGTTTAGCATTGCAGTTCTCGATTAAAACATGCAATTTAATATAGTGCAGATCTTTTTATAAGTATTGTTTGAAGATTTTGATAAGTGTTGCATGCAGAACTCCAAATCTTAGAACATATTTTTATTAAGCTTATATGCAGATTTTTGTTAAACATTTTAGTTTTAAAAGAAGCATTCTTTTGTTAGAAGTATTAACAAGTATAAGAAAGATAAAGAAAAGAAAGAAAAAGGCCAAGGCCTTAAGTAGATCCCAAAGTCAAGACTTTAGGGATTTTGGCACACAAGGTGCTAAAGAAAATGCCGAGGCATTATATAGAAGTATTAAAAGATAACAAGTGTTTTACTTTTATCAGTGGCACTGTGCTGGACTCTCAGTTGTCCTTGGGTTGGGCTCCCATAGTCGTCCCTAGGTTTAGATAACCTAGTAGTAACGGCACGGCCGACGGTCGACGGTCGACGACCCGAGGGTCGCCAAATGGGCCGCCAAATGGGTCGGGTCGTTACAAAAGTAAAAGCATAGTTGCTGGGCCCAAGAGAAGTTGATTATTGTTTTGAAGTATTATAAGTATAAGTTTTTGAACAAGTAAAACGAGTTTTACATAAACATAAAGTATTAAAGATTAAGTTAGAACAAATGAAATAAGTTTCATATAGTTTTGAAAATCAGTAAGTTTAGTTCTTTATTCTACCATGTTTATCTAGTGGATGAGTAGTTTTCATGTTTACCAATTAGATGAGTAGCATGATTAGCTATTAGAATTACATGAGTAGATTCATTAGCTTTTTTTTGTTATTAGTTTGACATGAGCAGTTATGTTTATGCTTTATTTCTTTTTAGAGCATATAGTTTCTAGTTCTTTTCGTATATATGCACATTCGTGATTTTGTGAGTTAGATAGCGCTTACTAAGTAAATTTTGCTTATAGATTGCACTTCCTCTTACTGCAGATACAGGAAAGGAAAAGATATAGAAAGGAAGGCGACAAGGAGGTGTTCGAAGGATGTGTGATGCCAGGACTATGGAAGCCTTGGGACTAGGAAAGAAGTTTTAATTTTAGTTTCCGCATTTTAGTTATTGTAAACATTTGAATTGTATTTTAAGTTCATGTCATTTGAGATTATTCTGTTTAGATTGCATGTAGGATGAGTTCAGTTTAGTAAGTAGATATTTGTGTGTTTGATACTTATTTAACTGCGTGGTTGATTGATATGTGTTCCAGCCGCTTGTGGCTGAGTATATATTGCATGTATTGTTGAATATGGTCACCGGTACAGGGGAGACTCTGCCGAAATTTTTTGGTAGGGTTTCCATGTTATTTTTAATCATACCGGTTAAGTAGAGTTAGTAGTTAAGTAACGGTCATCCTTAGAGAGTAGTAGTAGTAAGAAGGGTGGTCGTTACAGTTGGTATCAGAGCAGTTCCCATTCTCCAGCATCACACATCAGCACCAACCTTGCCGTCTTCAAGTAAGAAAGTATTTAATTTTCTTTTATGCTTTCTTATTATTTACAGTATAGAGTATTTGTTTAGAAATGTTTAAGTAAGATAGAAGTTCTTGATTTCTTTTGTTTACATATGTATATGTGTCTAGAAAGCATAGGGACAATTTTAAGTTTCTCTACATAACTAGATGTCAAGAAGAGGACGTCCCCGTACCGTTAGGACCGAGCACAGTAGAATGAAGAGTCCAGAACCGTTTCCAGGACTTGATATGGACAGTGAAGTTAAGAGACTAAGGAACAAAAGAGTATCATTAGTGGGAGTCATTTAGAACCAGAAGCATGAGGAAGTTACTTAGGAGCGTGATGATAGTATGAGATAGAAATATTCGGAATTATTCTAAGTTCGAGGATGAACTTTTTATAAGGTAGGGAGGATTGTAACACCCCAAATTTCATGATTTGGAGTCCTAAAAGACCTTATTAAAATCTAGAAATGTTTTAGAAAAATTCTAGAGATTTTTAGATATTTTTAGAGTATTTTTATGTAATTTTTGGAGGTCGTTTGATATTTTTACCAAAAGAAAGAAGTTTTGACAAAAAATGTCCAAGCCAAGGCTTGAACCGGCAACCCTTGACCCGAGCAAAACCCAACTAACCAACTGGGCTAGCAGTTGTTACATGATTAAGTAAAGGAAGAATTTTATTTAAGTAATAGAAGTTAATAGTAAGAAATAATAAGAAGAAAATATGTTACAGCGGGGATTCGAACCCACGAGCCGGGCCTTAAGCAAAATGCTGCCCACCAACAGACAGCTGAACTTTTCTAAAATAAACCTATATCGAAATATATTTAAGTAGTACTAGTTAACAGAAATCTTAGAGTATTAAAAGGAAGAACTTAGGGATTAATTTCAAAACCTAAATTCCTTCCTCCCCTTTCTCTCACGCGTGGCGTTCCTGTGCCCGGGCAGAAACGAAGCCGAGCCTAGGGCTTTGTCTCTGGCAGCCGGCGAGGACCTTTCCCGTGAGATCTTCACGTTCTCAAGACCCCTTCAGCGAGGAGAAGGTGTAGACGCAAGAGATCGCCGAGATTTGGAGCTCACCCGAACCCTAGAAGCACTAGAAGGTCCCTCCTTCGGCTGTGAGTCAAGGAAACGAAGGTAAGTAGCTCCTCGCCTGCGGTAAGAGTAGCTTTGGGGTTGTTTTCTCATTTTTTTTTTTCTGAAGCATGAAGTAGAGAACAGAGGACTGAGGTTGTTGCCTTGTACATCAAAGAAAGATAGGGCTTGTTTGTTTGTTTAGCTTGTGATTGTTTGCTTCGGTTTTGTGAATTGAAATTCAGAATTTGGAGCTTTTGTATTTGTGCTGGTTGTCAGGAATTCAATTCCGAAATTTGTTAGAGTGAATTCCACTAGTTATATTATGTATAACGGCTAGACACGTATGAGGAGCATACGGTGGCTTTTTTTGTTAGCCTTAGCCTTAGTTTTAGTTTCTTTTATAGTATAGAATTCAATATTCTACAATTTAGTTTGTTTATGTGTTGAATTATTGAGCAAGAATAGGCCCTTTCGAAGCTATTGTGCAGGTTAGATTTGGGTCAAGAAAGGAGATTAGATCTGGGTCAAGAAAGGAATACTGATAGATTTTTTTTTAGCTTGCTATGAAAACAGAAGGAGTTAGTTTTTCTTCTAAAATATGTAGATTTGTCTGTTAAGTTTCAGTAGCTGTTCAGCTGGTTTTGGTTTCGATTGTGCTATGCATTTGATGTGAACAAGTTTTACATAGGCTTTATTTTGATATGAATTTATTGGTTCTGGTATACATAGCTTTAAGTCCATCATGTTCCTAAACATAAGTTATCTTAAGCTCTAACTATTTATACTCAAGTTTAGTTCCAAGTTCATGTTGTTATTTGCATTTTGTTGAAGCATGCATCTAACTGGTTTCTCTTAGAAGATAGGGAACTCTTTTATGCTCACTTTCAATTGAAGGATTTGTAAATTCCATATTTTTAAAAGGATAGTTTCATCACTGTTTTGAAGGGGTTTTTCAATTGGACATTGCACTACATTTGTTTCCATGCTTCTAAGTTGTTTTCCTAAGGGAGATGGAGGGTCATCTGATGCTCAATGTGGATTATAGAACTTGCGAATTTCAGATTTATAGGAGTAGTTTAAATTCAGTTTTTAGAAGTTATACAATTGGATGTGGCACTATATTTTTGTTCCATGCTTCTAAATTGGTTGTATAGCCTTGCAAATTTGGATTGACATGTCATGAGTTTTATGTCTTAGTTTGGGTGCATGCGTTATAAACAGATAATTTAGTTTTAGTTCTTAAAATATGCAAATTTTTTATGTTTTACAGTTTTAGTTTTGTTTAACATTGTAGTTCTCGATTAAAACATGCAATTTAATATAGTGCAGATCTTTTTATAAGTATTGTTTGAAGATTTTGATAAGTGTTGCATGCAGAACTCCAAATCTTAGAACAGATTTTTATTAAGGTTATATGCAGATTTTTGTTAAACATTTTAGTTTTAAAAGAAACATTTTTTGTTAGAAGTATTAACAAGTATAAGAAAGATAAAGAAAAGAAAGAAAAAGGTCAAGGCCTTAAGTAGATCCCAAAGTCAAGACTTTAGGGATTTTGGCACACAAGGTGCTAAAGAAAATGCCGAGGCATTATATAGAAGTATTAAAAGATAACAAGTATTTTACTTTTATCAGTGGCACTGTGCTGGACTCTCAGTTGTCCTTGGGTTGGGCTCCCATAGTCGTCCCTAGGTTTAGATAACCTAGTAGTAACGGCACGGCCGACGGTCGACGGTCGACGACCCGAGGGTCGCCAAATGGGCCGCCAAATGGGCCGCCAAATGGGTCGGGTCGTTACAAAAGTAAAAGCACAGTTGCCGGGCCAAGAGAAGTTGATTATTATTTTGAAGTATTATAAGTATAAGTTTTTGAACAAGTAAAACGAGTTTTACATAAACATAAAGTATTAAAGATTAAGTTAGAACAAATGAAATAAGTTTCATATAGTTCTGAAAATCAGTAAGTTTAGTTCTTTATTCTACCATGTTTATCTAGTGGATGAGTAGTTTTCATGTTTACCTATTAGATGAGTAGCATGATTAGCTATTAGAATTACATGAGTAGATTCCTTAGCTTTTCTTTGTTATTAGTTTGACATGAGCAGTTATGTTTATGCTTTATTTCTTTTTAGAGAATATAGTTTCTAGTTCTTTTCGTATACATGCACATTCGTGATTTTGTAAGTTAGATAGCGCTTACTAAGTAAATTTTGCTTATAGATTGCACTTCCTCTTACTGCAGATACAGGAAAGGAAAAGATATAGAAAGGAAGGCGACAAGGAGGTGTTCGAAGGATGTGTGATGCCAGGACTATGGAAGCCTTGGGACTAGGAAAGAAGTTTTAATTTTAGTTTCCGCATTTTAGTTATTGTAAACATTTGAATTGTATTTTAAGTTCATGTCATTTGAGATTATTCTGTTTAGATTGCATGTAGGATGAGTTCAGTTTAGTAAGTAGATATTTGTGTGTTTGATACTTATTTAACTGCGTGGTTGATTGATATGTGTTCCAGCCGCTTGTGGCTGAGTATATATTGCATGTATTGTTGAATATGGTCACCGGTACAAGGGAGACTCTGCCGAAATTTTTCGGTAGGGTTTCCATATGATTTTTAATCATACCGGTTAAGTAGAGTTAGTAGTTAAGTAACGGTCATCCTTAGAGAGTAATAGTAGTGAGAAGGGTGGTCGTTACATTATAAGGAATTGATAACATTATCTTCTGTGTGTGACACCACACATTATGTTATCTACAATATAAATTAATTGAACAACTACACTTATCTTATAAATGTAGATATTTGATCAATATGATTCTTATTTCTAAGTAAATGTTTATACAAAAATCTAGGCTTTTAGTATACATTCCAATAATCTCCCACTTATACTAAAAGACTATGCTGCCATATACCCTGCCATACATCTGATTCCTAACTTGCCCATCAAAAGCTCTTGCTTTAAAGGCCTTAGTGAAAGGATCTCCTAGGTTATCACCTGATGCAATCTAGGCGGCAACAACTTCTCCTCGTTATACGATGTCTCATATTGGGTGGTATTTGCGCTCTATTATGTTTACTTGCCTTATGGACTTATGGTTTCTTCGAGTTTGCTACTGTACCACTATTATTACAATAAATTGTAATAATTTTTGGAAAATCATGTCTAAGTCCATCATGAAATTTCTGAGCCATATAACTTATATGGTTGCCTTAGAGGCTTCCACATATTCAGCTTCTATGGTGGAGTCTGAAAAAGTACCTATGCTTAACACTCCTTCATAGTTATGGCTTTACTTCCTAAAGTAAACACAAAACCCCGAGGTCGACTTACTATTGTCCCTATCTGATTGAAAGTCAAAAATCCGTGTAACCTTCAGGGAGTAAATTATCTGCTTGATAAACCAGCATATAATATCTAGTCCTTCTCAGGTACTTTAATATATGCTTTACAGCAGTCCAATGTCCCTGTCCAGGGTTACTTTTGATATATGCTAACCATGCCCACGGCAAAGTAGATATCCGGTCTCGTTCATAGCATGCATTAGGCTTTCGATAGCTGAAGCATAAGGAACTGCCTTTATTTCTTCTATCTCTTTTGATGTTTTCGGAGACATCTCTTTAGATAAAGATACTCTATGCCCAAAAGGTAGAAAAACCTTTCATGAAGTCTTGTATGCTAAAACGAGTCGATATATGAAGCTTGGGATAAGCACAACATTCTTTTCTTGTAATCCCTTATTACTTTGATCCCAAGAATATGTGTGCATTCTCCTAAGTCCTTCATATTGAATTGCTTGGACAACCATACCCTTACTTCCAACAACACTTTGATATTGTTTCCAACTACCAAAAATGTCATCTACGTATAGTACAAGAAATACCACCATATTTCCATCACACTTCTTGTATACACAAGACTCATCCGGACACTGAATAAATCCATAGGTATGGATTACTTCATTAATCCGGATGTTCCAAGACCTTGAAGCTTTGCTTCAGTCATAGACCCATTGAGCTTACATACTAGATGCTCTTTGTCCTTTGCAATGAACCCCTCTGGTTGCTTTATATGGATGCTTTCTTCAAGACTTCCATTAAGGAAAGCTTTCTTGACATCCACTTGCCAAATCTCATAATCCATATGAGTAGCAAAAGATAAAAGAATCCGGATAGACTTAAGCATGGATACCGATGAAAAAGTTACCTCATAATCCATACCCTTTTTCAACAAGCCTTGCTTTGAAAGTTCCGACCTTCCCGTCTCTCCTTCTTTTTCTATTGTAGACCTAATGGCTTTTACACCATTTGGTGATTCTACAAGCTTCTAGATTTTATTAGAATACATATATATTCTAATTCTGTATTCATTGCTCTTTACAAAGATGTTGTATCTTTATCTTGGAGTGCTTCGTCATATATTCGGGAATCAGGTTCATGTTTACCCGGGATTAAGTCCGAAGACTCTCCCAAAAACATGAATCTCTCAGGTTGCTTCACAACCCTCTCACTATGACGAGGCACTGTCTGCATTGTGCATCATTTGTGACACGTGTTACAGTTTCTTGTGGTATCACATCTTGTACAGTTGGTACTAGTTTAAACGTGTCTTCTCTAATTTCCTTAAGAACAATTTTACTCATGGGCTTGTGGTTCATAACACAGTCTTCTTCTAAAAATCGAGCATTAATGACCTTTTGATTTTTAGGATTATAAACCTCCTTTCGTTTTCTCTAGGATAGCCTACAAACAAGTGATCTCCTGTCCAACTCATCAGTGTCTCCCTTTAGCATATGTGCTGGACTACCCCAAATCCGAATATGCTTTAGACTAGGCTTACGCCCATTCTACAATTCTATGAGAGTACAGGGTTTTGATTTTAGAAGGTACTATGTTCACTTTCGTTTCCAGAGTATATCCTTAAAATGAATTTTGGTAATTCTGAATAACATTAATCTAACTATTTCCATAAGAGTCCTATTCCTTCGTTCTACTACACCATTCTGTTGGGGTGTACCAGGTGTAGTCAGTTGGGATTGAATCCCGACTTCTGATAAGTGACTCTTGAACCTTCCTAAGAGGTGCTCGCCACTACGATCTTACCGTAGTGTCTTGGTACTTTTACCTTGACGTTTCTCCACATCAGCTTTGTACTCTTTGAACTTATCAAAGCACTTAGACTTGTGGCACACCAAGTAAATATACCCGTATCTCGAATAGTCGTCTATAAAAGAGACGAAATATTTGAAATCACCTCTTGCCTGGATAGTCAAAGGTCCACACAAATCAAAATAAACCAATTCCAACACATCTTTGGCTCCTTACCCCTTAGACTTAAAATGCTTCTTGGTCATTCTTCCTTCTAAGTAAGACTCGCAGGTTGGAAAGTTTTCCACCACCAATGAACCTAAAAGTTCATCGGCTATTATCCTTTGAATTCTACTCAAGTTAATATGACATAGCCTTAGATGCCAAATATATGATTGGTTCATTTCCGAAGGTTGCTTTCTCTTATTAGAGTTAGAAGATGTGTTATTAATTTCCATTTGTTGCATCGTGAAGTTTATTGGAATTATATAAATTGTCATCCAATGTACCAGAACAGATAACTTTCCTCTTTTTCTTGATAACAACTTTGTTATCAAAAGAGACAGAATATCAAGTTCTTTGAATAGTTTAGAAACTGAAATCTAGTTCTTTCTAAACTTAGTACGTTAAGACAATTTCTCAAAATCCATGTTTTATTCCTATCGGAGGATAAACATCTCCCACTGCAACAGCTGCTACTTTTGCAGCAGTGCCCATGTAGACAGTGATTTTCCCTTCATATAATTGTCAGATTTCCTGGAACCCCTGCAATGAATTACAGACATGATCAGTGGCTCCCGTATCTACACACCAGGTATTGGTAGATAACACCACTAAACATGTTTCAACAACTAATGAATAAAATACACCTTTATTATTCTCAGTTCTGAGAGGGCAGTCCACCTTAGTGTCCAAGTTTTTGTTTCCAATCATTATAATTGAGACTACTAAATCTATTCTATAGTATAACAACTAGGGAATTGACAAACATTTGAAATCCTAAGAATCACAAAAATATTTGGTTAAGACCTACACCTCAAAATCCTTGTGATTTTGTAACGCCCGAAAATTCTCGAAACTGCATTATAAATATTCTACGATTTTTCTGGAATTTTTAGATATTTTTCCGGAATTTTCCGAGTAGCGGAAGCAGCAAAAATAAATAGAACCGCAAAATAGCTTAGGCGGGAATCGAACCCGAGACCTATGGTTTAGGGATAATGTTAGTAACCGGTTGAACCCAGCAGGGCCGTGCTGAAAGAAAGAGGAACAAATTATATTTATATTAGAGTTGGGTTCAATAATCCGCTTAATATAAATTAAGAACTTAAGTAGGTTTTGGTTTATTTTGGGTTCGGCAACTTCTCAACCCTCACCACCGAGACCTCACCGCCGCCTCTTCCCTCTTCTTCCTCTCTCGACACACTAAGCCCCAAGGGCTCTAGGAGCACTTTCCGGCGAGATCTTCGATACGAGGACGTTCCCCTCCGCGAGAAGAACGCGTGGACGCGAACGAATAGTCGAGAAGGTCATCTCCACCAGAATTCTAGCGAATAGAATCGTAAGAAATTACGAACCGGAGGTAAGAAACCCCTCACCTGCAGTATAATAGCTACCGTGTGATTTTTCTGTGCATTAGTTTAGTTATATGCGTATGTTTTCGACACATAGGGTGTATTTAACCCTCCTCGCAGGTTTAGGGATTTAGTGAGTACCTTTAGATGGGCCGGACACATCTTTTCTCCTTCAGTTGGAGGTTTAGATGCTGTTGGGTGCCTAAAGGTAGTCGCCCTAATAGAGAGGGGAGTTACAGCGCACTAGGTGTTCGATTAAATAACCAGCTTAGAAAAGAATGCAACTTAGGCATTTTTATTAGCACGGTTGAATGCATTAGAAGCATCTAAATTAGTAAATCAGTTTATTCTAGCTTATATGGGACTACGGTCCAATGGGTGGGCTCCCACAGTCGCCTCTATGTTCAGACAACCTAGCTCTAGGTTCAGATAACCTAGAAAGAGCAATTTAAAACAGTTTAGCTATACTCAGTATTTTACTTTTCAGTTGGCACTGTACTGGATTAGATATCCATTGGGCTGGGCTCCCATAGTCGGTCCCTAGGTTTAGATAACCTAGTAGCTCTACTAAATTCGGGACTTGCAACCCCGGGTCTAGTTAGAGATGCGCGCATAGCACGTACAGTTGCCGGGCCCCTCAGCAGCATGTTTAGTATTTTCACTTATTATATGTATACGGTTTTCAACCTTTCACAAATTAGTTTGTGAATTCAGTACAGTTCTAGCAGTAGCTCAGTATTAGCGTAGCTCAGTTCTTAGTATCAGCTTAGTTTTTCCCTGTGAATATGCATGATGACTTTATGTTCAACTTTAGATATGCCATGATTGTATGCTTATATGCCATGCCATGCTTAGTTTATTCAGTATATCCAGCATATGTTTTAAACAGCATGATTTAAAATCATATTTGCATCGTTGCATGTTTTGTGAGGTAGATGGTTTCTTACTAAGCTTTTTAGCTTATAGATACTACTTTTCTTATACTGCAGATAAAGGTAAAGGAAAAGTGGATCAGTAGCGGAGGCTGGAGGGCAATGCTATCAAGATGTGTGTGGGCAGGAGTTGGAATAAAGATCTTTGGGATCTAAACAATTTTACTTAAGTATTAGCACTTTGCGTTTTTAGTTTTCATTATTCAGTTTTGATTGTTAAGTGTTATGAGATAGTAAACCATGCACTATGTAGTATGCCAGGTTTAGAATGTTAGTAGTTTTATATTAGTGTGATTTGCATTGGTTTAGAGTTGTCGTGTGAGGTTTTGGCACACCAAAGTGCTAAAATCAGATTCCCGGGCGAAATCAGAACTCTGATCGGTCTCCAGACCGATCAGGGCCTGAGCAGTGCCAGACGGATACAGTATGCTACTGTATCCTCCTGGATCGGTCAGCCGACCGACCCAGCACGATACAGTAGCGTTCCAGGAGAGTTTCAGGTGCCTGGATCGGTCTGCCGACCGATCCAGTTGGGAACAGAACGACCGCAGCTCCGATCGATCTGTGGATCGATCGGCAGGTCTGTAGGTAGTTGGGAAGTTTAGTTTCTAGTCCCTAGCTCAGTTGGGATGTTCAGTTTCCCCTCCTTAGCATGTGTACACCAGCAAAGAAGGTATTTAGACCTTTCTTATCAGTTGTATCCGTCCTTAGTAGAGTAAAATTTTAATTAGTCCAGCTTTCCGCAAAGTATAGTTTAGCATAAATTGTAGCGACCGGCCTTACAGCCAGTACCCAGAAGGTGGGTCGTTACAGAGTGGTATCAGAGCAGTGTTCCATACTTCCTACACACACATCAGCATTGAACCTGCAGCTTCCAAGTAAGAATACCTCTACTCTCTTTATTGTTCTTGCTTTCTAGTTACAGTTCACGTTTATATGCCTGCTGCTTGTTAGTATGTGATAGTTTTAAACATGATATCAGTAGTTATATAACTGTAATTACCTTAGTTATGTTATGTTCTCTATGTCTTTAGAAATGGCACGAGGACGCCCAGCTAGAAGGGCACTAGCTACTGAGCCCCAGCAAGAGGCAGGCAGTTCAGTGCCTCCTCCAGACCTTACAGCATTAGTGGCTCAGTTACAGCAGCAGCTAGCTGAACAGCAACAGGAAATAGCCACCTTAAAGGCTAACCAGCAGAATACCCCCACAGTCACCCCGGAACCGAATTTGACGACTCCGGTAGTCTTAGAGGTTCCACCAGCTCAGCCTACAGCACCAGCATCAGCACCAGCACCAGCAGCCCCAACAGCTGAGCCAAGAAAGGAAGCCTATCTGATCCAGTGGCAGCGAGTCAAGCCAGAGAACTTCTCAGGCACTAGTGAACCATGGGATGCACAAGCCTGGTTCAAAACACTGGAGAGCACGATGGAGCTTCTGGACTGGCCAGAACACGAGAAGGTGAAGTGTGCCTCCTTCTACCTGACAGGAGATGCACGCATGTGGTGGGAAAGAATCAGAACGAAGCGCCCGGTGAACCAGATGTCATGGGCTGACTTCGACAAGGAATTCTTCGAGGAGTTCTTTCACATACGGGTTACAAACCGCCACTATGACGAGTTCACTGAGTTTCGTCAGGGCAACCTTTCAGTTGAGGAAGCCATGAAGAAATTCAACAGGTTGGCTCGTCTATGCCCGGAGCTAGTTAGCACAGAGAAGGAACGAATCCGGTTGATGCTCAAGATGCTGAGGCCAGAGATAGCAGTGAACGTGGCTGGTGGCATACATAGGCCACAAACCACAGAGGAGTTAATGAGCAGTGCCTTGACCACAGAGCATTACCAGAACAGCATAAAGCAGCAGAAGCAAGTCTTCTCAGAGTCCAAAGGCCAAGGAAACTCTTACACTCAGAAACAGCAAGGCCACAGCTCTAACTGGAAAGGGAACTCCAACAGTGGAGTGACCCAAAAGGAGGACCATCTAGCAAGTGACCCAGTTATCCAAAGTGTGCTACTTGTGGGAAATTCCACCCAGGGGTTTGTCGCAAGGGCACACGAGGATGCTTTGAATGTGGACAAGAAGGGCACATGGCCAAGCAGTGCCCGAACAAGACCGGTCTTCCTCAGCCACAGCAGATTCAGTATGCAGGCCAGCCAACTCAGTTATATCAGATGCAGGCCGCTCTAGAAGGTCCACTTATCAGCCAGGGCAGATTAGAAGCCCCTCCAGCTATGGCGAATGCGAGGATCTACTCACTCACCAGAGAGAACGTAGCCAATGCCTCGACAGTTGTCACAGGTCAGATTAGCATTTTTCAGTATAATGCTACTGTTCTATTTGATAATGGGGCAACCCATTCATATATAGCCCGGATGTTCTCCGAAAAATTAGAAATACCCTCAGAGGTACTCAGCGGTCAGTTTTTAACGGCACTACCTTCAGGAGAGATCATGGCATCCACGCACTGGCTCAGAGCAGTGCCGGTCATTATAGCAGACAGAGAGCTCTTTTGTGATCTGATAGTGCTAGAGATGACCGACTATGACGTTATCTTTGGAATGGACTTTCTGATCAAGTACGGTGCTACCATAGAGTGCCGTAAACAGAAAGTCATCTTCCAACCTGAAGCGGCAGTGCAATTTGAATACAGCGGGGAACCAAAGAGAAAGGCCAAGAAGCTTCTCTCAGCTATGAAAGCACAGAAGCTACTGGATTCAAGATGTACAGGATTCCTAGCACATGTAGTCAACGCCAGCCAGGACATGAACCAACAGCTAGCAGAGGTTCGAGTCGTATGTGACTACCCAGCAGTCTTCCCTGAAGAGTTACCAGGCTTAGCACCAGACAGGGAGATTGACTTTGAGATAGAGCTCATTCCCGGTACAAATCCTATCTCCAAAGCGCCTTATCGCATGGCTCCAGCAGAACTGAAGGAACTTCAGGAGCAATTACAGGAGCTGCTCGACAAGGGTTTCATACGCCCGAGTCACTCGCCATGGGGAGCGCCTGTATTGTTCGTGAAGAAGAAGGATGGAAGCATGCGACTGTGCATAGACTACAGATCACTGAACCAAGTCACGATCAAGAACAGGTATCCCCTTCCCAGAATCGATGACCTGTTCGACCAGCTGAAGGGAGCAGCAGTGTTCTCTAAGATAGATCTCAGATCAGGTTATCATCAGGTGAAGGTTAAAGAAGGGGACATACCCAAGACAGCATTCAGAACCAGATACAGACACTACGAGTTCGTAGTCATGCCCTTTGGCGTGACCAATGCTCCAGCTACATTCATGGATCTCATGAACAGAGTATTCAGGGAGTATTTAGATAAGTTTGTTATTGTGTTTATCGATGACATTCTTACCTTTTCAGGAACTCAGGAAGAACATTCAGAGCACCTGAAACAAGTATTGCAGACCCTTCAGCAGAACCAGCTATACACCAAGTTCAATAAATGTGAATTTTGGTTAGATCAGGTGTCCTTCCTGGGTCACATCATCTCAAAGGATGGTATCATGGTAGACCCCAGTAAGATAGAAGCTGTGAGCAATTGGAAGCGACCCAAGAACGCCAGCGAAATCAGGAGCTTTCTGGGATTAGCAGGATATTACAGAAAGTTTGTAGAGGACTTCTCCAGGATAGCCTCCCCACTGACAGCTCTTACCAGAAAGAACAGAAAGTATCAGTGGACAGAGAGCTGAAAAGGAGATTGACCAGTGCTCCCATTTTGGCTCTACCAGACAACACCAGCAGCTTTGACATCTATAGTGATGCCTCTAAGTTGGGACTAGGAGCAGTACTGATGCAAAACGGCAAGGTGATCGCCTATGCCTCCAGACAACTCAAGGATTATGAGAAGAATTATCCTACTCATGACCTTGAGCTTGCAGCAATAGTGTTCGCTCTCAAAATTTGGAGACATTACTTATATGGAGCTCAGTGCAGAGTGTATACAGATCATCAGAGTCTGAAGTACTTCTTCACTCAGAAGGATCTGAATATGCGACAACGCAGATGGTTAGAGCTGGTCAAAGACTACGATATAGACATCCTCTACCATCCAGGGAAAGCAAATAAGGTAGCAGATGCACTTAGCAGAAAGTCCAGTGCTACCTTATTATCTCTAGCAGCCATGTCACCGCCCCTACAGAAGGAGATCTTAGATTTCGGTCTCGAGCTCATCGTTGGACAGCTCTCTACTATGACCTTAGAGTCTACCTTGCTTGGTGATATTCAGTCAGCTCAGGAGCAGGACCCTGAAATTCAGAAAATCAAGCAAGGGCTAGCAGAATCAGAAAGTAGAGAATTCAGAGTGTCCGATAGAGGGGTGTTGTATTTTGGTGACAGACTCTGTGTTCCAGATCAGGAGGAACTACGGAGACAGATTTTAGATGAGTCTCACAGGACTCCCTATGCGATGCATCCAGGTTCCACCAAAATGTATCAAGACCTGAAGAAACATTTTTGGTTGCCCGGGATGAAGCGAGACATCGCCAGATATGTTAGCATCTGCCTCACCTGTCAGAGGGTCAAGGCAGAACATCAGCGACCAGGAGGAGTTCTGCAGCCTATACAGATTCCAGAATGGAAGTGGGAGGATATCTCTATGGATTTCATAGTGGGATTACCCAGAACCACGAATGGTTTTGACACCATCCGGGTAGTCGACATGTTGACTAAATCAGCCCACTTTTAGCTATCAAGATATCCTACTCCATGGAGAAGCTAGCTCGGTTGTATCTCCGGGAGATCGCCGACTTCATGGAGTCCCACGCACCATTATTTCATACAGAGACAGAGATTTACATCACACTTCGGGAGTGTGTACAATCAGATTGGGCACGGTTAAAGTTCAGCACAGATTCCATCCATGATGGTCGACGGAGCGAGTAAACTAGGTACTCGAAGATATGCTCCGAGCGTGTACCCTAGATTTCAAGGGAAGTTGGTGCAAATATCTGAGCTTAGCAGAATTTGTATACAACAACAGCTATCAAGCCACTATCGGCATGGCACCTTACGAGGCTCTCTATGGGCGGAGGTGTAGATCTCCAATCTGGTGTATGAGAGTGGTGAACAGGAACTAGAGCTTCAGATGATCTAGTAGCAGATACCACAGCAGCCACAACAGATCCGCCAGAGGATAGAGCAGAGCCGCTAGAAAAGCTATGCCGATACACTGCGTTGACCTTGGGATTCATTGTTCCTCGAGTAGCTCCCATGAAGGAGTAATGCGCTTTGGGAAGAAGGGCAAGCTAAGTCCCGATATGTGGGACCATACCTTATCGCGAGAAAGAGTGGGCAAGGTAGCATATGAGCTAGACCTACCCCAGGAAATGTCAGCTGTCCACAACGTATTTCATGTCTCTATGCTGAAGAAGCATACCCCAGATGCCACCCAGGTGATTGAGCCCCAGTCGGTACAGATCCGCGCAGATCTCAGCTATGATAGTCGGCCTATTCAGATAATAGACCGAGCAGTTAAGAAATTACGGAACAAGGAATTACCATTAGTCAAAGTCATTTGGCACAGTCACACAGCAGAAGAGGCAACTTGGGAGACAGAAGCCAGCATGAGACAGAAGTACCCAGAATTGTTCTAAGTTCGAGGACGAACTTTTTATAAGGTATGGGGGATTGTAACGCCCGAAAATTCTCGAAACTGCATTATAAATATTCTACGATTTTTCTGGAATTTTTAGATATTTTTTCGGAATTTTCCGAGTAGCGGAAGTAGCAAAAATAAATAGAACCGCAAAATATCTTAGGCGAGAATCGAACCCGAGACCTATGGTTTAGGGATAATGTTAGTAACCGGTTGAACCCAGCAGGGCCGTGCTGAAAGAAAGAGGAACAAATTATATTTATATTAGAGTTGGGTTCAATAATCCGCTTAATATAAATTAAGAACTTAAGTAGGTTTTGGTTTATTTTGGGTTCGGCAACTTCTCAACCCTCACCACCGAGACCTCACCGCCGCCTCTTCCCTCTTCTTCCTCTCTCGACACACCAAGCCCCAAGGGCTCTAGGAGCACTTTCCGGCGAGATCTTCGATACGAGGACGTTCCCCTCCGCGAGAAGAACGCGTGGACGCGAACGAATAGTCGAGAAGGTCATCTCCACCAGAATTCTAGCGAATAGAATCGTAAGAAATTACGAACCGGAGGTAAGAAACCCCTCACCTGCAGTATAATAGCTACCGTTTGATTTTTCTGTGCATTAGTTTAGTTATATGCGTATGTTTTCGACACATAGGGTGTATTTAACCCTCCTCGCAGGTTTAGGGATTTAGTGAGTACCTTTATATGAGCCGGACACATCTTTTCTCCTTCAGTTGGAGGTTTAGATGCTGTTGGGTGCCTAAAGGTAGTCTCCCTAATAGAGAGGGGAGTTATAGCGCACTAGGTGTTCGATTAAATAACCAGCTTAGAAAAGAATGCAACTTAGGCATTTTTATTAGCACGGTTGAATGCATTAGAAGCATCTAAATTAGTAAATCAGTTTATTCTAGCTTATATGGGACTACGGTCCAATGGGTGGGCTCCCACAGTCGCCTCTAGGTTCAGACAACCTAGCTCTAGGTTCAGATAACCTAGAAAGAGAAATTTAGAACAGTTTAGCTATACTAAGTATTTTACTTTTCAGTTGGCACTGTACTGGATTAGATATCCATTGGGCTGGGCTCCCATAGTCGGTCCCTAGGTTTAGATAACCTAGTAGCTCTACTAAATTCGGGACTTGCAACCCCGGGTCTAGTTAGAGATGCGCGCATAGCACGTACAGTTGTCGGGCCCCTCAGCAGCATGTTTAGTATTTTCACTTATTATATGTATACGGTTTTCAAACTTTCACAAATTAGTTCGTGAATTCAGTACAGTTCTAGCAGTAGCTCAGTATTAGCGTAGCTCAGTTCTTAGTATCAGCTTAGTTTTTCCCTGTGAATATGCATGATGACTTTATGTTCAGCTTTAGATATGCCATGATTGTATGCTTATATGCCATGCCATGCTTAGTTTATTCAGTATATCCAGCATATGTTTTAAACAGCATGATTTAAAATCATATTTGCATCGTTGCATGTTTTGTGAGGTAGATGGTTTCTTACTAAGCTTTTTAGCTTATAGATACTACTTTTCTTATACTGCAGATAAAGGTAAAGGAAAAGTGGATCAGTAGCGGAGGCTGGAGGGCAATGCTATCAAGATGTGTGTGGGCAGGAGTTGGAATAAAGATCTTTGGGATTTAAACAGTTTTACTTCAGTATTAGCACTTTGCGTTTTTAGTTTTCATTATTCAGTTTTGATTGTTAAGTGTTATGAGATAGTAAACCATGCACTATGTAGTATGCCAGGTTTAGAATGTTAGTAGTTTTATATTAGTGTGATTTTCATTGGTTTAGATTTGTTGTGTGAGGTTTTGGCATGCCAAAGTGCTGAAATCAGATTCCCGGGTGAAATCAGAACTCTGATCGGTCTCCAGACCGATCAGGGCCTGAGCAGTGCCACTGGATCGGTCAGCCGACTGATCCAGACAGATACAGTATGCTACTGTATCCTCCTGGATCGGTCAGCCGACCGACCCAGCACGATACAGTAGCGTTCCAGGAGAGTTTCAGGTGCCTGGATCGGTCAGCCGACCGATCCAGACATACCTGGATCGGTTTGCCGACCGATCCAGCCACACCTGGATCGGTCTGCCGACCGATCTAGCCACACCTGGATCGGTCTGCCGACCTATCCAGTTGGGAACAGAACGACCGCAGCTCCGATCGATCTGTGGATCGATCGGCAGGTCTGTAGGTAGTTGGGAAGTTTAGTTTCTAGTCCCTATCTCAGTTGGGATGTTCAGTTTCCCCTCCTTAGCATGTGTACACCAGCAAAGAAGGTATTTAGACCTTTCTTATCAGTTGTATCCGTTCTTAGTAGAGTAAAATTTTAATTAGTCCAGCTTTCCGCACAGTATAGTTTAGTATAAATTGTAGGGACCGACCTTACAGCCAGTACCCAGAAGGTGGGTCGTTACAGATTTATCCATTAATTTTATTATTTTTCAACTTAACTTTATGACAAATAAAATTAATAGTTGGTTTGTCTTTGATCAAATATTTGGTCAAAACTTTGAATTTAAAATAATATTGATTCCTTAAACAATATTATTTAAATTCACCAACACCTCAAATACCGTGAATATTGTATGCCACGATAGTGTGGATGTATACAGATTCAAACATTTGTAAGAGGAGGGTTTTACCCATTAATTATCTTGTCAACCTCTCTTTATGACAAATAAAATTATCTCAAACACCGTAAATTTTGTATGCCCCGATAGTGTGGACATATACAAATCCAAACATTTGTAAGAGGGGTTTTCCCATTAATTTTATTTTCTTGTCAACCTGACAAATAAAATTACCTCATACACCATGAATTTTATATGTCACGATAGTGTGGACGTATACAAAAACACACATTTGTAAGAGGGGATTTTAATTTTATTATCTTGTCAACCTATCTTTATGATAAATTAATAGTTGGTTTTCCTTCGGTCACGCAAATAATAGTAGTGACTCTGATAGGGAGGATACTATTAAATGTGCATAAGTGTATACCATTACTTGATACTTAGTCCATTAAATAAGATTGTGCACCTTCCGATGGGGATGATCACACGCTCCTAATTAATTTCCTATAACCATCCATAAAGGAAGTTTGATATAGTGATCTGCAAACAAACTCATTCGATGGGGAGGGAGGCGCTTAGAGCCAATACACAAGTTTGTCGCATCACTTACAAACCAGTAATGGAGACTGTGAAATTTATCTACTAATCCCTCTCCCACTTAGTTATTTAAGGTGAGGAATTTTAACCTAGCAAGCACACATCACATACATCACAGTAAATAAAAGCAATAAATATGGAAATTAATTTTCCAACTATTATGACATTTTCTATCACTGTCCTTCGCGTGCTGCCAGCCCTATTGTAACGCCCGCCCTCCCTGCTAACCCTAAGGGACGGGGCTACGATACTCTACGTACGTACTACAGCGGAAGACTTAAAAATTTATTTTTCTTAACTTAATTAAAACCGAACTACACTAACATGGTTTCATAACATGATAACGAAATAAATAAAAACTTAGTATCAAGTCACTCATATTGTATTACATTTCACAAAACCAAAGCATAGTTCTTAAAGGTTTTAAAGTAGGTTCTTAATTAGTTGCCTAGCCACCGCCACACACATCTTTGTTGCCCCTCCTGCTGCTCCTTTAACTCATCCAGCTTTTTCCTTTATTTGTGGTACAAGGAAAGTAAGCTATGAGCACTCATGGCTCAGTAAGTTCCTTTCCTACTCACTAAAGCCAACAATCAGCACATAATCAAGAATGTATCAACAAGTCATAATCTCAACTAATCATGGCATAACATAGCATTCTATTCAAGCTTATCATGCATCATAATATAATCACAACTAGTCATGGCATATCAAACATCATCATGGCCGAAACATATACATAGTGCATTGCATAAAACATAGCTAGACATAGCATAACAAACAAGTATCATGGTATATCAAAGCATGGACGAAACATGTATATCAAAGCATCATAACTATGGCCGAATATGTATATCAAGGTATCATCAAATCCATGGCTGAAATCTATATATATCAAGCATCAACATATCCATGGCCGAAACATGTCTATAAGGTATAGCATGAACATAACATAAACATACCTTATCATGGCATATCATAATCAAGAGCATAGCATGAAACATAGCATAATCAAAAGGTGTATGCAATATGATTTTGGAAAACATGTATCCGAAAAACATGTGTATGTCTCATGATCTTTAAAACCATTCTCTTTTATATGTATATATACTTGAAAATAATCTCAACATAAGGGGGATCCCGGCTATGTACCACTTACATATTGCGCGCAACCTTGTAGGTCCAAGGTAGCAAGTCTTGAACCCTACGAGGCAAACATACTAGGCCCTTAGTCCTAGGGGCACTTAGGAGCCCATCC
The DNA here is from genome assembly GCF_018446385.1 of Zingiber officinale. Lineage (NCBI taxonomy): Eukaryota > Viridiplantae > Streptophyta > Magnoliopsida > Zingiberales > Zingiberaceae > Zingiber > Zingiber officinale. The sequence continues at coordinate 398,053 of NW_024589889.1, read as the reverse complement.
CTAAAGAGGTCCTTAGTCCCCGGGGCGCTTATGGAGCCCACCCTTGGTACAAGCCACTCACACATAAAGTAAAGTACATGTCATACATATCATGTATCATAAAAGCATGCATCACTTAGGCACACATCATAAAAGTATGCATCACTTAGGCATACATCATGTCATAAAAGTATGCATCACTTAGGCATACATCATATCATAAAGGTATGCATCACTTAGGCATACATCATGTCATAAAGGTACGCATCACTTAGGCATACATCATGTCATAACAATATGCATCACTTAGGCATAGATCATAAAAACATGCATATCTTAAGCATAAAGCATATCATCAAGCATGCATATTTTATCCACATAGCTTATCATAAAAGCATGCATATTTTAAGCGCAAAGCATATCATATCATAAAAGCATGCATATCATATCATAAGTCATAAATCACAAGCATACATATTAAGCATAAGGGTGTATCTTGTGATTATCCTATCATAGGAAACATGGTATCATATTTATCTTGGTTCTAAGCTTCCTAAACCCTTGTGGCCGAAACCCCTTTAGAGCTCAATTTAGGCTAAACACAACATCCAAGCATGTGGTACCTAAATTATCATCATAACATTTTCATAGGAAGCATTATAAACATGATTAACTTAGTTTCTAAGTTCTTCAAGTCCCTAATTTCATGTGGCCGAAACCTTAAGGTGTGAAACAAGGTTCCATATGACATAAAAACATAGACAACTTGAAATCATATCTATAACATTTTTACCAAGAAATAAGGTAAACACATTTGACATATTTGAATTAGTTCCTAAGTTCTTTAAGCCCTTAACATATGTCATGGCCGAAATTTAACAAGTTCTCATTAGGGCTACAAACAAGCATACAAGCATGTGAACTTGGACTAACATTATGTATAAATTCATACAAAGCATCATACAATAGTTATGGCCGAAACATACCCTAGCATCATTTTAGGTCATAAAACAACATATAGCAATTGAACCTTGGCTTTCTACTTATCACATTTCATGTAGGGTGACATGAGCATATTTAATTTAAGTCCTAGGGTCCCTAGGGTGTCTAACCCTCCATGGCCGAGACTTACAATAGTCCTTTTAGATCATGAAAAAATTATACAAGCATGTGACACAATCAATAGGTTATCATATTTTCATAAGAAGCATTTTAACACCTTTGGTTTAAATTCTAAGGCCTCTAGGTCATTTAAACCCTACTTGGCCGAAACTCATCAGTGCTTAAACTTGCTTCAATAACATAAAAAAAACATGTGAAGTCATACGAGTTTCATAGCATGTGTAAAGACAAGCCTAATGAGTATACATATGAATTGTGTCTTAGGCTTTCTAGGTTTCTTTTTCTCTTTTTCTTTTATTTTTTTCCCATGGCCGAAACCTACCATTATTTAGCTAGGTTTTTAAGTGGCCTAAAGCATGAAAAATCTAAGTAAGTTTCATGGCAAAAGTTACTAAGAAACATATATACAAATTGGTTCATGAGTAAACTAGGACCCCTTGTGGTCATACATGATATATGTTATGCTACTAATTTTTCTGCACCCTAATTAAGCATGAGGGCATTAAACAACTTCCATATCTAAACAGCACAGAGGTCTTGAGCATTTTAAAATTTTTTTTAAGCTTTCTAAGCTATCCATCTCATCATGGCCGAAAAACACTAAGAAGGAGTTCATGAAATTCTAGCAATATTCAAGCATACAAATTCTTTAAGATCTTTGTATTCTATAGCATGAGCATGGTTATTTAAATTTAAAGGCCTTCCTAATCCTAAACCCTTCCTTGGACAAAACATATGAGTGGGTTTTCTTTTAGTTTCAAATATCTTCTAAGGAAGAAAACCAATACATAATCCTTAATATTTCATAGGGAGAACCTTGTACTAGTTGGGTAAAACAATAAATTTCCCTAGCCTCTTAAGAATATTTTTGGCCGAAATTCTAGGGTTCAGTACTCCTCTGATCAAGCATCATATAGGTATAAAAGCATGAAGAAGAACCCCTCTACATAGCATAGAAAAATCTATCATATAGTGAAGACTAGTTAAACATCATTAGATTTTGAAAGCTCTTCTTGGCCGAATTTTCTCAAACTTGTTTCTAGGTTTTAAAATCCTAAAAGTACATAAAACGCCTTGTACCACAGGTGAGGGGAAGCTTACATCCTTTTCGCTTGTGGATCTAAGGTATGGTGAAGAAGAAATAGTCTCTTCTTCTAGTTCCTTTCCCTTGATTCCTTTGCTAAGTCCTCCTTGTATCTTAGGCTTTCTTAGGGACAAACTTGGCTTTGGGGCCGAAGATGGAGGAGAGGGAACTGTGGTGTTCTCGGTGAGGGAGAGGATGAGTGAAAGAAAAATGAGAGAAAAATAATTTTCTCTTTCCTTGCTCCCTTTTATGTTAAGGGGAAGAGGTAGCAAACTTGATTTTTGCTTTCCTTCTCCCTTAGCCTTTTTCTCTATTTTTATTTTATTTATCTTATTTTCCATTTATTCTCACCATTCATGATAAAATAAGGGGGAATGAATCCCCTTAACTCCTCTTTAAAATTTCGGCAAGATCAAAGAGGAAGAGGGAGAGAAAGGGAGGAAGGCAAGTTGCCTTTCTCTTACTCTTTTCTTATTTTCTTTTGGCTATCTTTTATTCTCACCTTTATCATGAGTTTCCCTCCTTTGCTATCAATATCTTCTCTCTATCCCAATTGGTTTCTACTAATTAATTCTATGAATTATAATATAAGAGGTTCAAGGTTCAATCCTTGACCATCACTTCTTTTTATTTTCATTTTATTTCTTTTTACTTCAACTCACTTCTTATTATTTTTCTAAGGCAAATTCATCATTCTCATATTTATTCTTAAAAGCTTAGTGGGTGTTACACGTATGGTTCATGCCGTCGGGTCCATTGAGCTTCCTTTTTCGCCGCGCCTCTGGTCCTCCAATAGCACCACGCCTCGCAAGGATACGATCCGCGATAGAAAAAAAAAATAAAATTTTACATACATCGATCCTATATTCCATAAGGGAATGTACGTCAAGTCTAGATTGAACATAAATGTAAAATCCTAGGATGTCCAAGGGTCCAATCACACACAATAACCACAAGCCATAATAGTTGGAGCCTGCAACCACAGAGTTAGCATATCCTACTATTATCCTACCTAAATTATGTATAACATGTGCATAATTAAACTGAAAACCAAATACACAAAGGCAAACCCTAGCTCTGATACCAATTGTTAGTTGCTACTGGAAATATCATACCGGTTCCATTGTAAAAAATTTTGTACAAGTCCTGAACCTTTACTAACAACCTATTGTGTTCTTTAGAAATTAAATTAGGAATCGCAAACGAAACTTAACATTATTGGTTCTAAATTTAACTTATCTGTTCTTAGTGGTTTAGACTAGGATTGCAAATGATACTTAACATTATTGATCCAAATCCACCCATGTTACAAATTTAATTAAATATTAATTTCTAAAATTGCCTTCCAGGACTGCATGGCGAGGTACTAGACCTTCTTGGGTATGAGATCATCCACCACCGCTTAGACAAAGCCTTTTAAAGAAATCTAATATTTAATTTCCTTATATAACCCTAGATTTAACCAAAAGGAACAATTGAATCACAAATTCAAAAAACAAAAAAAACACAAACTTGAATCACAAATTCGAAACCTAGAATCATATGCATCTTGTGTTTGGTATTTCAAAAAACTATACAAAGAAAACTAGTATGATGTGGAAAACAATTACTAGTTATACTTTTCTTTGTAAGCAACAACCTCTTGATCTTCTTCTACCGTATTCCTCTTCTTATCTCGGGCGTCGTGTGGGTGACGATCTATCAAGATGAGAACCACCCAAGATATCTTCTTCTCCAAGCAAATTTCGGCCACCACAAGAACTCCAAGAGAAGATGAGGTTCGGCCACCACCAAGCTCCAAGGGATGCTAAGAAACAAGACCTCCTATCTCTCCTTCTTCCTTAAGAAAGATCCGACCACCAACCAAGCTCCTTGAGATGAAGATGTCGCTGGCCAAGGAAGAAGAATAGGAGAGGGAGAGGATGTGAAGGGTCGGCCACCAACCAAGGAAATAGAAGAGAGGAAAACTAGAACACAAGTTGTGAGGTGAGGCACCTCTACTCTCTCTTTTATATTCCTTGGTCTTGACAAATAAGGAAAGTTTTATAAAAACTTCCTTATTCTCTTTGCCAATGAAAGGAAAGTTTAATAAAAATTTCCCTTTCAAACTTAATGTGGTCGGCCACCTCTTAATCATCCAAGCAAGGAAAGTTTAAAACACAAAATTAAAACTGTTGGATCAAGAAGCGCTAGAGAGGGGTGAATAGGGCTTGTGGCTATTTCGTTCGATTCGTAAAGTTCGAGTGTTAAATGCAGCGGTAATTAAAAGGACAATCAGACACAAAGACACGAGGAGTTACTTGGTTTGGAGCCTGTGGCGACTCCTACTCCAAGGTCCACGATCGTTGATCGCTTCCGATGGGCAATAACTATAAGCTCAAAAAGTTATTACAAACTAATTACAATTTGAACTATAAAGAAAGCAATATCAACAACAAGAATATCAAATCTGGAGCTCCAGGTCATCGGAATGTTGCTACAACACTTCGGGAACTTCTCGTTGGTAGCTTGTCACAAAAGGGTCGCTTAGAAGGTGATATTCCAACTACTGCCTCGAGGTCCCCTTATATAGGGTGTTCAAGGCACCTCCATTAAGCTCCAAGGTGCCTCCAACACACCGAGTCAGCCACGTGGATCAGTGCTGGAGAATTCGCCGCTTATCCACTTGAAGGCGCCTCCATGCTAGTCCAAGGCGCCTCCAAGCACTAGTCCAAGGTGCCTCCCACTTCGTCCGAGGCACCTCCAGCACCTCTTCACAGCCAGCTCACAGTCTGCACTCGAGGTGCCTCCAAGCTCCATGGAGGCGCCTCAGACACTATTCATCCATGGTGTGATTTGCTCCTCTGTTCCTGCAAAATGTGTTAGTCCCAAACACATACCTTGCAAAACAAAGTTAGCACATAATGGCTATGAATATGATATTGACAGTTTCTGAACTGTCCGGGTCTGACTTCAGATTTCTGACCGAAAATCCTAGGTTAACCCGACGCTTACTGTTCCCTCTCCGGGGAACGCGTCCTCACCTACTCCACTCAGGAGATTTACTTGTTGCCAGCACGATCCTCCAGATCGACTGGACTTTTGCTCGGCGTTCGATGCTTCCGGACTTTTTGCTGGATGCCTGCTTCCTGACCCATCCAGTCTTTCACTTAGTTCGCGACACCAGGACTTTTCACCTAGGGTTACCACCCCCTAGGACTTTTTTCCTGAAGCCCTCGACACACCAATACTTTTCGCATAGGGTTACTACCCCCTATAACCTAGGGTTACCACCCCCTAGGGTTTTTCACCTGCCTAACCGCAGATAGGACTTTTGCCTAAGTACACTTATGACTTTCTTACAATCTTATTCAAACTATTAGATCACAAAACAACTTAACTTTGAACCCTTTGCCATTATCAAAACACAAGTTCGATCGTCGGATGCTTCCAGCACCAACAAAAACTTCCTAATTTGTTTCCAAAAATTTTTAAAATAAAAATTTCTCTAATAATTTTTCCCTTCACGGTTGGTTATAAAAGGAAACTTTTATAAATTAAAATCTCTCTATTAAAATATGTGGATGATTTACAAAAAGGAAAGTTTTCTCTAAAATTAAAATCTTCCTTTCAATGTACAAATAAGAAAAGGCATCAAATCTTTTCTTAATCTTTTGTAGAAACTATAAAAGGAAAGATTTAATTTTAAAACTCTCTTTAAAATCATGAGGATGGTTTCATAAAAGGAAAGTTTTAACAAAAATTAAAATCTTCCTTTTAACTACAAATAAGGAAAAATATCAAACCTTTCTCTTAATCTTTTGTAGAAAGCTATAAAAGGAAAGATTTATAATTTTAAAACTCTCTTTTAAAACCATGAGGATGGTTACAAAAAATGAAAGTTTTATCAAAAATTAAAATCTTCCTTTTAACTACAAATAAGGAAAGATATCAAATCTTTCTCTTAATCCTTTGTAGAAAGCTATAAAAGGAAAGATTTATAATTTTAAAACTCTCTTTTAAAACTATGGCTTCCATATAAGATAAGATTTTAAATTAAAATATTTTTAATTTTATTGTGGCTGGCCACCTAAGCTTGGACTCAAGCTAGGGTCGACCACACTTCATCCCATCCAAAACATGTCTTGGCCGACCCTTGCTTGGGCTCCAAGCTTGGCTTGGCCGGCCACATAAGGATGGGTAAGAAGGTTGGTATGAGTGGGTATAATACTTTATAAATAGGAGGCTATGATAGGGACCGAGAGGAGGAATTGGTTTAGGTCTCCCGATGAAATTAAGCTTCCCGTGTTCGCCCCGAACGACCAACTTAATTTCATCAATAATAATTCATACCACTAAAGAATTATTATTGAACTATTGCACCAATCCCAAATTACATTTTGAGCTCCTTCTTATTATGAGTGTGTTAATCTCCCTGTGTTTAAGATGTTGTATGCCCACTAATTAATTGAGTTATTGACAACTCATTTAATTAATATCTTAGTCCAAGAGTAGTACCACTCAACCTTATTGTCGTGTCGGACTAAGTCCACCTGCAGAGTTTAACATGACAATCCTTATGAGCTCCTCTTGGAGACATTATCAACCTAGATTACTAGGACACATTTTCCTTCTATAATCAACAACACACACACTATAAGTAATATCATTTTCCAACTTATCGGGTCTATTGATTTATCGAGTTAAATCTCACCCTTTAATAAGTCAAAGAAATAAATACTAAATATATGTGCTTGTTATTATATTAGGATTAAGAGCACACACTTCCATAATAACTAAGGTCTTATTCTTTTATTAAGTCAGTATAAAAGAACTTACCTTAAATGGTCCTGCTCAATACACTCAGAGTGTACTAGTGTAATTTATCAGTCAAGATAAACTAATACTTAATTACACTCTGACTATTCCAATGGTTTGCTCCTTTCCATCTCAGTCGTGAGTTACTGTTTATAATTTATAAGGAATTGATAACATTATCTTCTATGTGTGACACCACACACTATGTTATCTACAAAATAAATTAATTGAACAACTACACTTAGCTTCTAAATGTAGATATTTAACCAATATGATTAAAGTGAGTTCTCAGTAACTCAATTAATTAGTGGGCATCCGACATCTTAAACACAGGGAGATTAACATGTTGGAGTGTATACTGAAAGCCTAAGCTTTTGTAAACATTTATGTTAAATAAAGAATCACATTTGGTCAATTTATCTACATTTAGTTGTAGTTGTTCAATTAATTTATACTGTAGATAACATAGTATGTGGTGTCACATGCAGAAGATGATGTTATCAGTACCTTATAAATTATAAACAGTAGCTCACGACCAAAATGGAAAGGAACAAACCATTAGAAGGTCGTAGTGTAATTAGGTATCAGTTTATCTTGACTGTATAATTACACTAGTACACTTAGAGTGTATTGAGTAGGACCATTTGAGGTCATTTCTTTTATACTGATTTTATAAAGAAACAAAGACCTCGGTTATTATGGAAGTGTGTGCTCTTAATCCTGATATAATAACAAACACATATATTTGATATTTATTTCTTTAATTTATCAATGGGTGAGATTTAGTTCGATGAATCAATAAGCCCGATAAGTTGGGAAATGGTATCACTTATAGTGTGTGTTGTTGATTATAGAAGGAAACTGTGTCCTAGAGATACTAGGTTGATAATGTCCCCAAGAGGAGCTCATAAGGATTGTCATGTTAAACCCTGCAGGTGGACTTAGTCCGACATGACGATAAGGTTGAGTGGTACTACTCTTGGACTAAGATATTAATTAAATGAGTTGTCAGTAACTCACTTAATTAGTGGACATTCGATATCTTAAACACAGGGAGACTAACACACACATAATAAGAAGGAGCCCAAAAATGTAATTTGGGATTTGTGCGGTAGTTCAATAATAGTTCTCTAGTGGAATGAATTATTATTGATAAAATTAAGTTGTGTGTTCGAGGCGAACACGGGATGCTTAATTTTATCGGGAGACCAAAACCAATTCTTCCTCTCGGTCCCTATCGTAGCCTCTTATTTATAGAGTACTATACCCACCTATACCCACCTTCTATACCCACCAATAGGGGACTGGCCAAGCTAGCTTGGGAACCAAGCTAGGGTCGACCTAGGTATAAGATTGGGTGGCCGACCCTAGCTTGAACCCAAGCTAGTGGGGGCCGGCCAAATTAAATTAAAAAAGAAATTTAATTTTAATTTTTATTATGTGGAAGATATAATTTATTAAAGAGAATTAAAATTAAAATATCTCTCTTGTAAAAGATTTACAATAGATTAAGAAAGAGATTAAATCTCTTTCCTTATTTGTAGATTGGTGAGATATTTTATTTTCTCTTTAAAAATTATTCACATGTTGTAAAATTAAAATTATGGAAATATCTTTTTATCAACCATGAAGAGATTTTTGAAGAGAAATTTTATTTTTAAAATTTCCGGAAACAAATTAGGAAGTTTTAATTGTTGATTAAAACTTGTCCAATTTGTTCTTCATGATGTGGCCGGCCACTTGAATTTAATTGGGGAAATTTTATTTTATTTTTCTCAATTAAATCATGTCAAGGAAATTAAGGAAATTTTATTGTAATTAAATTTCCTAATTTTCCTAGGCCAAGGAATATAAAAGAAGGGGTGAGGGTGCCTTCATTGAACAACCTCTATTATTTCTCTCTCTCTTTTTTGTTCCTTGGTGTGGCCGGCCATCCTTTCCCTCTCTTCCTCTTGTGGTGGCCGAACCCCTCTCTTTCCTTGGAGCTCTTGTGGTGGTCGGATACTACTTGGAGAAGAAGAAGAAGAAGGAGAGGAAGCGAGCATCTCTTGGAGCTTGGTTAGTGTTTTGATTTTCTTCCTTGGTGAAGCTTCTTTCTTTGTGGCCGAACCTAGCTAGGAGGAGAATAAGGTGGTTGGTGGTTTCTCATCTCGGAAGATCGTTGCCCACACAACGTCCGAGGTTAGAAGAGGAATACGATAGAAGATCAAGAGGTCTTTCTAGAAGGTATAACTAGTAGTTTTTCCTTTTCCGCATCATACTAGTTATTTATGGAAATAATACCAAATACAAGAGGCTTACGTTCTAGTATTTCGAATATGTTTTTCGATGTTGTGTTCTTTTGTTTTATTTATCCTTGTGATTTGATTGTTCTTTTCGGTTAACCTAAAGTTATTTTAGAAAATTAAATATTAGCTTTCTATAAAAAGTTTTGTCTAGTCGGTGGTGGTTGCTCCCATATCCAAGAAGGCCATGTGCCTCGCCACGTCAGTACAGGGAACCAATTATGGAAATTAATATTTAATGGAATTAATAACTTAAGGCGATTTGGGTCGAACGTGTTAAGTTCCGCAGGAGACCCAAGTCAAAACCTAAAAGAACGAATAGATTAAGTTTTGGATCAAACGTGTTAAGTTCCGCAGGCGATCCAAAATTTAATTTAAAAGAACACATGGTAGCTAGGAAAAGGTTCAGACCTTTGTACACAATTTTTGTACAGTGGAACCTCTAGGTTTTCCGAGTAGCAACCAACATAACACACTCATAATAAGAAGGAATCCAAAATGTAATTTGGGATTGGTGCGGTAGTTCAATAATAATTCTTTAGTGGTATGAATTATTATTGATGAAATTAAGTTGGGTCTTCGGGGAGAACACGGGAAGCTTATTTTCATCGGAAGACCAAAATCAATTCCTCCTTTCGGTCCCTATCGTAACCTCTTATTTATAAAGTGGTATATCCACCTGTACCCACCTTCCTACCCAACCTTAGGTGGCCGGCCAAGCAAGCTTGGAGTTCAAGCTTGGGTTGGTCAAGCCATAGGCTGGGCCAAGTAAAGGTGGTCGGCCCTAGCTTGGAGCCCAAGCTTGGTGTGGTTGGCCATGTAAAAAATAAAAGGGATTTTATTTAAAATCTTTCCATATGTGGAAGCCATGATTTTAAAAGAGAGTTTAAAATTTAAATCTTTCCTTTTATAGCTTTCTACAAAAGATTAAGAGAAAGATTAGATATCTTTCCTTATTTGTAGTTAAAAGAAAGATTTTAATTTTAAAGAAACTTTCCTTTCTGGAAATCATCCACATGTTTTAATAGAGAGATTTTAATTTATAAAATTTCCTTTTATAACTAATCATGAAGGGAAAAATTATAAGAGAAATTTTATTTTAAAATTTCCGAAAACAAATAAGGAAGTTTTAATTTTGTGTTTAAAACTTGCCTTATTTGGAGGACATGAGGTGGTCGGCCATGTAAAGGGTTAAAATAAATTTTTAATTAAATTTTCCTTATTAACCAATGGCAAGGAGAATAAGAAAATTTTAATTATAATTAAATTTTCTTATATGCCAAGACCAAGGAATATAAAAGAGGGGGTAGAGGTGCCTCACCTCATAACATATCTTCTAGTATTTTCCTCTCTTTTCTTCGTTGGTGGTGGCTGACCCTATCATCTCTTTCTCTCTTCTTCTAGTGGCCGAACCTATCATCCTCTTGGAGCTTGTTTTGGTGGCCGTATTTGCTTGGTGAAGAAGGAGAGAAAGAAGGCTTTGTTTCCTAGTTTTCCTTGGAGCTTGGTTGGTGGCCAAGACTTGCTATCTCTTGGAGAAGGTTGCTTGGCCGAAACTTGGAAGAAGGAGGAAGGAGGCTTGGTGAATTCTCATCTCGGTAGATCGTTGCCCACACAATGTTCGAGATAAGAAGAGAAATATGATAGAAGATCAAGAGGTTGTTGCTTACAAAGAAAGGTATAACTAGTAATTGTTTTCCCCATCATACTAGTTTTCTTTGTATGAATTCCAAACACAAGAGGCATATGATTCTAGGTTTCGGGTTTGTTTCGAATTTGTGTTTCTTTGTTTTTCGATCTTGTGATTTGATTGTTTTTTATGGTTAAACCTAGGGTTACTATAAGGAAATTAAATATTAAATTTTGTTGAATGACTTTGTCTAGGAAGCGGTGGTTGCTCCCATATCTAAGAAGACCTAGTGTCTCGCCATGTTTAACCTGTGTTACGCTCCGCAAGTGTACGGAAATGTCGCAAGTAATATAAAAGATTATCGTATCCACAGGGACTGGAATAAGCACTAGAAATGTCTCAATGCGAATTAGCTAAACAACTATCCAATTGTTTCAAATGCAAAGTGAAGGTAAACAAATCTAATATTAAAGATCAACAAACAAGAGTTTAGTGTTTTGCGTTATGATAAAGGGAGATTCTAGGAGTTTCGGTTTCTTTGTAAGATTTCTTGAATGTAAATGGTTCACCAATTCTTATCCCTCAATTGCCAAACACTTGTAGAAAGTTGCCGGTTCTCTCTTGCAATAGATAACCGGCTAAGGACTGAGAAATGTATCTAAATATGATCAATTAGACGTGAACCTACGTTGTCCTTACACAGAAGCGCACCTATTACTATGCCTTCCTCGGATATCAACATAGAAGCCCACAACTTATTAATCTATCAAGATACAAGAAACTAATCACAAGCTCCATCCTACTCTCTTGAATATTCCTATTTCCTCTTCAAGATTATCTCTCAAACGTCCTTACACGGGCTTGCACCTGTCACGTGGATCCCTCGGATGATCGAGTGAGAGTTTATCTTTACAAAGTCCACAAGAAATCCAAACAATCAATCAAGAATAAGAATTAAGAACAAATCACCATTAATCATTCAAGATCTAATTGATACAAGCAAGACAATGTCATTGAAACAAGAAATTGGCAAATCCATAAGAGATTACATCAATCCATCATACAAATACTCCCTTAATCCTAGAATACAAGATCTACTCCATGAATCGAGGAAGAATACCCGAAGAAATAAAGATTACAAGCATTTCTTAAATCCCCAATCCAAGAAACCAAGAAAAGGGGGAAAGAGAAAACTTATCTACGAAGAAGACTCGTCTTCAGATCCAATCCTCGCTCCGGAGTCGAAATCGTCAAGAACTCCCCTCGAATCGCCCAGAAATCCTCCCAAGAATGGGAGGATACCACCAAATCTTGCCTTTTCCCAAAGGGGGAGAGATCCCCTTTCAATTCATGAAGGAGGATTAAAATATAGGAGGAAATCGGGCGCCACACGGCCCCATGACACGGCCGTGTGAGATTCACACGGGCATGTCCAGTTCCTTCTCTACCAAAGCTGCACGGCCGTGTGACTCACACGGCCAGGACCCTTCTGTTATCTGGAAATGCTACACGGTCGTGTGGTGCACACGACCACCACCTGCTTGGCCTCTGGAAACCTCACACGGCCGTGTAGATCTACACGGCCATGTAAGGCATCTGCTCTAATTTCTTCAAATCAAGACACGGCCGTGTGAGATTCACACGGCCATGTAAGGCATCTGCTCTAATTTCTTCAAATCAAGACACGGCCGTGTGAGATTCACACGGCCATGTCCTCTTCCCTTCCTGTTAAAACTACACGGCCGTGTGTGGTACACGGCCTGAAACTCTCTCCCTTCAATTCCTTCCAAGCTTGCCCGAGGACGCATAATCTTCACCAATTTTGACTCCTGTGTACAGAAAATGCACAAAAAGCAGATCTCCGAACCAAAAGAGTAAATATGCTAAAAGGAAAGCTGGAAGTATAAAAGTGCATAGATCAAGCATGCTCAAAGTATGTAAATGTGCATAAAAACATGCATAAAAGAGTATATAATCTACGCACATCACACCCCCAGACTTAAACCTTTGCTTGTCCTCAAGCAAAATGCTGCAGTCTAAATTCATATGTTCTACAACACATTCATAAAACCTAGTGCACTTTCCTAACTCTATCAAAAAGTTTCATTAACAAGCGTGATCATGGAAACAAGTAAAGTATGGTTCAAGCATAAGAATCTTGTGCACAGTGTAAAAGTAACTCAACACCCTTCAAGTTTCAATCCATGTCCTAGTCAAGTCGTCATCAAATTTGAATTCCTAGTGTTTCCATTGAAAGACAAGTAACCAGTGATAGACACTTACTCACCATTCACTTGGTTCATATTTCTCAACTAACCCAAGGTCTCAAAGGTTGGGATATTTTGTTCTAAACTTGGTTCATATTTCCTTATTTAGCACACATGTTGGGATATTTTGTTTTTTCCAAATGAGCTTTAATGATTTGAGCCTCATCCAGTAACCAAAATGAAAGTTGAGAAATCACCATGGAAACCAAGTACTAAGCAAACAAGATGAATCATGATTATTTCAATGACATCAACTATTCAAGCATCAAGCACAAGTGTAGTGAAGATAAAATCCTTAAGGTTGAACCAAAACTAAAACTCATCACCATAAGATTTTTAGCTTATTAATGCTTCCCAAGATAGAAAAAAGAACTAGACAAAGTTTACTACTAGCATCATTCGAACATCATGAATCAAGACAATAATCGTGCTAACATTTCACTTGAATCCAAGAAAGCATATAAGTGAAGATTTGATGTTCTCAAATTTTTTTTTTCTTGCCATGATTATTTCAAAAACAAGCAAAGTAAAGTAACAAGCAATGAAAATAAGAACCAACATGAAAAACTAACAAAAACTAAAAACTATATGACACCCCCCCAGACTTAAACTTTTTATCGTCCCGATGAAATCAATATGGTGGAGGAGGTGGAGGTGGACGAGGGAAAGGAGGTCTACGACGTGGTTGGCCAATAGGAAAACTAGGAAAACTTGGAATCTCACCCAAGGATCTATGATTCTCATATAAAGCATCTACTTGTTGGCTAGTAAGCATCATGCTCTGCATAAAATCTCTCATCCTAGCCTGATCAGTATCATAATCCTGCACAAACTCAGCCACTTGACCTTGAATGTTCCTCATAAACTGAAAATGATTTTGTACCTCTCTAAACTGATCATCAGATAAAGAGAAGCGCCCCTCCAACATTTTTCGTTGGGCATCTTGCTTCTTATGAAGTGATTCTAGAGACGTACGAAAATATGAAAAATCAAACCTAGAAGATCCCGTGCCATATGTAAAAGAATGCCTGGCAGGCTCCATAAAACTAGAAGGCTGCGGGTGTCCAAATGACGAGGGCTCATGATGTGGCTCAGTGTCGCCAGGTATAGAAGGGTTATCCTCAAAATCTAACTCAGAAATTACCCAATTAGCCGGGTTACGAATAGTAGTTCGTTCAGGAAAAGGAAGGGGTAAAGGAGAACCACTCCTTCTAGGAAACGCGAAACCATTCTCATCCCGAACGATCATTTTCATAGCAAGACATGCATCAATGTCAATCATGTCATTACCATGAATTATTTCCAACCCATCAACATCAAGATTTAAATTATAAGCTATTCGGGTAATCAAACCATCAAAAACAATTGATCCCGATGATGCCCTAGCAGATCTTAATAAGGTTTGAACAAAATGGAAACCAGAATCAAATTCAACCTTATAAAGCATAGCCCATAAAGCATAAAGCTCTAGCTTTTTAACCACCCCATCACTCTCTCCCCTACCAAAAATAGTTTTACTCATGACTCTATGTAGATACCTAAAGATGGGGTTTTGCATACGGGAGGCCTTAGCTCTTGAAGGCTCATAAGGTTGATCTAACCCAGTTATTGCATTCCAAAAATGATTCCAATTAAACCTTGGATCAAACCTACGAGGGCTATCGGTGGTTAATCCAAAACAAGAATTAAAGTTACTAAATACCCATAGAAATTCTTGATTCATTAGTCTAAATGAGATTTTTCCAAAATAATCATCTTCATTAATAAAATGGACATCCAATGAACTTAAAAATTCCAAAACAAGACGAGGATATGTAGGCAAATGTGTGTACATAATATCACTCCAATCCAAAAACCCAATCATCAAATCTACATCTTCCCTAATTCCAAGCATATCAAGAACAGTTGGGTCCATATATCTAGTACACACTATCTTTCTATTGACAAGAATTGCAAATCTAGTTGATCATCATTTCTAAACACAATATTGAATTCATTGTCAATAGGTCTCGGGTTCGATTCCCGCCTAAGCTATTTTGCGGTTCTAATTATTTTTGCTACTTCCGCTACTCGGAAAATTCCGGAAAAATATCTAAAAATTCCAGAAAAATCATAGAATATTTCTAAATTAGTTTTGAGAATTTTTCGGGCGTTACAACTTGATCATCATTTCTAAACACAATATTGAATTCATTGTCATTACCTTCGTTGCGTGAAGTCCTTTTGCCTTTGCCCTTCACTGGTTGTTTTCCTTTGTCCCTTGATGGCTCCTTCTCTTTGTCTCCACTGGATCCATCACCTCCTTTGCGAAGTTTCTTCAAAATGTTGGACATCTTGATGAGTTTAGATAGGGGAAGAATTGTCTAGGGTTGGAAAAATGGAACTCAAAGAACAAAACTTCAAAGAGCAAAGATCTTAGGTTAGGAGAACAAAAAGTCCAAGTTTTAGAGAGGAGGAGAATCCGGATCTAAGAGATCTTGAGAGATTAGAGAGGAGTTTTTAAGAGATTGGGAGAGAAAGAGATGTTTTGGAGAGTTGGGGGTGTGCGGAACACGGCCAAGATCTGGCCGTGTAAGGAAGAAAGAAGACTTTAATAACTCTCCTACACGGGCCGTGCAGATCCACACGGCCTTCGCACGGCCGTGTCTGGGACACGACCTCTCCATCTTTCTTCTCGGAATTCTTTGCACGGCCGTGTTTGGGACACGGCCTAGACCTTTTTCTCCTCGGGAGATCCTACACGGCCGTGTCTGGATGACACGGCCCAAGCACTTACCTTCTCTGCAACCTTTGCCTGGCCGTGTATAGCACACGTCCGGGCTCTATTTTGCACCTAACCTGAAAACAAAATCAAAAGAATGCATCAAACTAAAAGAAATTAAAATACAAATCAAAACTAACTAACAGAACCCTTGGGTTGCCTCCCAAGAAGCGCTTGTTTAAGGTCTTTAGCTCGACCAAACTTGATCATTCACTTCTTTTCCTCGCCCTTGGAGGACAGATATACTTTTCGTTTTTGTTGGGAGATCTTCTCCCAACATCTTCCACCACATTGTCTCCTTCATTTGGTGGCCTTCCATGAGGATGGAAATTCCATTCCTCAAGTTTATAAATGCTTGTCCTGCTACAAGCATTTAAAAGAGACGAGACATGGTTAGAGATATTAGATAAATCATATTCCAACCTTTCCTTACCAATTACCAAAGAAAGCTTATGATTTTTGACATCAATTATAGCTCCAGCTGTAGCAAGGAAAGGTCTTCCTAATATGATAGGAATCCTGGGGTCCTCTTCCATGTCCAACACGACAAAATCTGTGGGAATAACAATTCCATCCACCTCTACTGGCACATCTTCTATAATACCCAAAGGGTACCTGCAGGAATGATCGGCAAGTTGAAGTGCCATAGTAGTAAGTTTAATGTTTTTGAGACCTAATTTATTACAAATTGAATAGGGAATGAGGCTAACACTTGCCCCCAAATCACAAAAAGCTTTTTCAAAAAATTCTTTTCCTATGTTGCAAGGAATATAAAAGCTCCCTGGGTCCTTTAGTTTTGGGGAAGTGTTCTTCTCCAAAATAGCACTACATTCCTCACTAAGCGCAATGGTCTCAACCTCTCCTCTTCTTCTCTTGTTTGACATGAGATCCTTCAGGAATTTGGCAAATCTAGGCATTTGAAGAATAGCATCAATAAGAGGTACCTCTACACAAATTTCCTTAACTTTTTCTAAAAACTTGCCAAATTCTTCATCTTTCTTGAGCATTGTAAGTCTCTGAGGAAAAGGGACAGCTTTGCTCTGATGGTTCAGTGGGAGAGTCTCTTCAACCTCAATGGTACTCTCCTCATTAGCTTGAATCTGATTTGGTATAAGAGGAGAGAGCTCTTCTTCTTTTTGTATCCCTTTTGGAGCAGCCACTTGGGAGTCTCCCAAGGTCCGTCCGCTCCTAAGCCCAATTCTATTGCAATGCTCCATAGGATTCACATCAGGTTTTCCTGGAAGTTGTCCTGGTGCTCTGGATGATGAGGAAGCTAGTTGGGCAATTTGACTATCCTGGATCTTTTGATGCTTTTCAGAATTATCCATTCTCTGAATGAGCTTTGCTAAATCTTGCTTCATTTCATTCTGACTTGAGATAATTTCTTCAAGCATCTTTTCAATATTTGACTTTGGTAAGCCTTGAGAAGATAGATGTTGAAAGTTTTGTTGCCTAGCTTGAAAATTTGGTCTTGCCCCCATAGATGGTCCTTGATCTTGATTATTTCTGTAAGAAAAATTGGGATGGCTCTTCCATCCAGGGTTATAAGTATTTGAGTATGGGTTGTTCTGCCATTGATTGTAACTCATGATTGCATCACATTGTTCCAGTTGATTGATTTGTGCAGTGATAGCTCCCAATGGACATGAGTCATTTGAGTGCTCTGAACTCCCACATACTTCACAAGATGTACTAATAGCATTGACAATATTAGCACTAGTCCCCATATTCTCAAATTTCTTTGTAAGAGCGTCCAATTTTGCAGACAAAAGAGTGACTGCATCTACATCAAACTTCCCTAATGCTTTAAATGTTGGGTTTACAGAAGAATAGCCACCACTTCTTTCATTTGCCCATTGATGATGATTTCGTGCTACACTGTCAATAATTTCTTCAGCTTCATCTGAACTTTTATTCATAAGTGCCCCTCCAGCAGCTGAATCAAGGGACACTTTGGTATGATAGTTGATACCATTATAAAAAGTGTGCAACACTAACCATCTTTCCAACCCATGATGTGGGCATTGTTTGAGCATACTATTATATCTATCCCATGCTTCAAAAAGAGATTCTGTGTCAGTTTGCTTGAAGCTTGCAATTAAATTCCTCATATGAGCTGTTTTGCTTGGTGGATAGAATTTATCAAGAAACTGTTGCTCACACTGCTCCCAAGTGGTGATGCTATTAGGGGCCAAAGAATTCAGCCATTGCTTTGCCCTATCTCTTAAAGAAAACCCAAATAATAATAATCTAACTGCTTCTGAAGGAACTCCATTCATTTTCATGGTACCACATATTTCATAAAAGACTTCTAAGTGTTGATTGGGGTCTTCATGAGGTCCTCCACCAAATTGGTTCTGCTGCACCATAGATATAATTGCGGGGTTGATCTCAAAGTTATTAGCTTCCACTGAAGGTCTTGAAATACTAGATCGAAAACCTCTTGCATAAGGTGCAGCATAATCCTTGAGTGGTCTATTCGCCATGTTCAAATGTTCCTGTTCTTCAATTTGCCTTTGCAGAATTCTTCTTTTATGGAAAGTTCTGTCAATCTCAGGGTCAAAAGGAAAGAATTCCCCTGCAAAGTTAGATCTTCGCATACACAAGAACAAGATAGCAAATGACAATTCAACAGAAAAAAAAGAAAAAAAATAAAAGAATAAAAAATACAGAATTGAATTTGTACAAAAAGAATTAACAAGAAGTAAAAGTTATACAAGAAAGTAAAAACAGAAATCTAATGATTAGTTAGAACTATGCAATATGAAAGGAAAACAAATGTTATGTTTAGTCTAACTCAATTGATAATTCCTAATGTTATAGCGCAGTCCCCGGCAACGGCGCCAAAAACTTGTTACGCTCCGCAAGTGTACGGAAATGTCGCAAGTAATATAAAAGATTATCGTATCCACAGGGACTGGAATAAGCACTAGAAATGTCTCAATGCGAATTAGCTAAACAACTATCCAATTGTTTCAAATGCAAAGTGAAGGTAAACAAATCTAATATTAAAGATCAACAAACAAGAGTTTAGTATTTTGGGTTATGATAAAGGGAGATTCTAGGAGTTTCGGTTTCTTTGTAAGATTTCTTGAATGTAAATGGTTCACCAATTCTTATCCCTCAATTGCCAAACACTTGTAGAAAGTTGTCGGTTCTCTCTTGCAATAGATAACCGGCTAAGGACTGAGAAATGTATCTAAATATGATCAATTAGACGTGAACCTACGTTGTCCTTACACAGAAGCGCACCTATTACTATGCCTTCCTCAGATATCAACATAGAAGCCCACAACTTATTAATCTATCAAGATACAAGAAACTAATCATAAGATCCATCCTACTCTCTTGAATATTCCTATTTCCTCTTCAAGATTATCTCTCAAACGTCCTTACACAGGCTTGCACCTGTCACGTGGATCCCTCGGATGATCGAGTGAGAGTTTATCTTTACAAAGTCCACAAGAAATCCAAACAATCAATCAAGAATGAGAATTAAGCACAAATCACCATTAATCATTCAAGATCTAATTGATACAAGCAAGACAATGTCATTGAAACAAGAAATTGGCAAATCCATAAGAGATTACATCAATCCATCATACAAATACTCCCTTAATCCTAGAATACAAGATCTACTCTATGAATCGAGGAAGAATACCCGAAGAAATAAAGATTACTAGCATTTCTTAAATCCCCAATCTAAGAAACCAAGAAAAGGGGGAAAGAGAAAACTTATCTACGAAGAAGCCTCGTCTTCGGATCCAATCCTCGCTCCGGAGTCGAAATCGTCAAGAACTCCCCTCGAATCGCCCAAAAATCCTCCCAAGAATGGGAGGATACCACCAAATCTTGCCTTCTCCCAAAGGGGGAGAGATCCCCTTTCAATTCATGAAGGAGGGTTAAAATAGAGGAGGAAATCGGGCGCCACACGACCCCATGACACGGCCGTGTGAGATTCACAAGGCCATGTCCAGTTCCTTCTCTGCCAAAGCTGCACGGCCGTGTGACTCACACGGACAGGACCCTTCTATTCTCTGGAAATGCTACACGGCTGTGTGGTGCACACGACCACCACCTGCTTGGCCTCTGGAAACCTCACACGGCCGTGTAGATCTACACGGCCATGTAAGGCATCTGCTCTAATTTCTTCAAATCAAGACACGGCCGTGTGAGATTCACACGGCCATGTCCTCTTCCCTTCCTGTTAAAACTACACGGCCGTGTGTGGTACACGGCCTGATGCTCTCTCCCTTCAATTCCTTCCAAGCTTGCCCGAGGACGCATAATCTTCACCAATTTTGACTCCTGTGTACAGAAAATGCACAAAAAGCAGATCTCCGAACCAAAAGAGTAAATATGCTAAAAGGAAAGCTGGAAGTATAAAAGTGCATAGATCAAGCATGCTCAAAGTATGTAAATGTGCATAAAAACATGCATAAAAGAGTATATAATCTACGCACATCACACCCCCAGACTTAAACCTTTGCTTGTCCTCAAGCAAAATGCTGCAGTCTAAATTCATATGTTCTACAACACATTCATAAAACCTAGTGCACTTTCCTAACTCTATCAAAAAGTTTCATTAACAAGCGTGATCATGGAAACAAGTAAAGTATGGTTCAAGCATAAGAATCTTGTGCACAGTGTAAAAGTAACTCAACACCCTTCAAGTTTCAATCCATGTCCTAGTCAAGTCGTCATCAAATTTGAATTCCTAGTGTTTCCAGTGAAAGACAAGTAACCAGTGATAGGCACTTACTCACCATTCACTTGGTTCATATTTCTCAACTAACCCAAGGTCTCAAAGGTGTGCTCAATCTCAAGGGAAGCTAAGCAGTCATTTCCCCAGTAACCTAACTCGGTCTCAAAGAGGTGACTTGCTAGATTCCACTCATGACAACTGTTTTTTATATCCCTTATTTATTTTTTTTATAAGTGTTTGCATTGTGCAAAACTTATTCACAAATGTACTTTTAGCACACATGTTGGGATATTTTGATTTTTCGAAATGAGCTTTAATGATTTGAGCCTCATCCAGTAATAAAATGAAAGTTGAGAAATCACCATGGAAACCAAGTACTCAGCAAACAAGATGAATCATGACTATTTCAATGACATCAACTATTCAAGCATCAAGCACAAGTGTAGTGAATATAAAATCCTTAAGGTTGAACCAAAACTAAAACTCATCACCATAAGATTTTTAGCTTATTAATGCTTCCCAAGATAGAAAAAAGAACTACACAAAGTTTACTACTAGCATCATTCGAACATCATGAATCAAGACAATAATCGTGCTAACATTTCACTTGAATCCAAGAAAGCATATAAGTGAAGATTTGATGTTCTCAAATTTTTTTTTTCTTGCCATGATTATTTCAAAAACAAGCAAAATAAAGCAACAAGCAATGAAAATAAGAACCAACATGAAAAACTAACAAAAACTAAAAACTACATGACACCGCCCCAGACTTAAACTTTTCATTGTCCCGATGAAATCAATATGGTGGAGGAGGTGGAGGTGGACGAGGGAAAGGAGGTCTACGACGTGGTTGGCCAATAGGAAAACTAGGAAAACTTGGAATCTCACCCAAGGATCTATGATACTCATATAAAGCATCTACTTGTTGGCTAGTAAGCATCATGCTCTGCATAAAATCTCTCATCCTAGCCTGATCAGTATCATAATCCTGCACAAACTCAGCCACTTGACCTTGAAAATTCCTCGTAAACTGAAAATGATTTTGTACCTCCCTAAACTGATCATCAGATAAAGAGAAGCGCCCCTCCAACATTTTTCGTTGGGCATCTTGCTTCTCATGAAGTGATTCTAGAGACGTACGAAAATCTGAAAAATCAAACCTAGAAGATCCCGTGCCATATGCAAAAGAATGCCTGGCAGACTCCATAAAACTAGAAGGCTGCGGGTGTCCAAATGATGAGGGCTCATGATGTGGCTCAGTGTCTCCAGGTATAGAAGGGTTATCCTCAAAATCTAACTTAGAAATTACCCAATTAGCCGGGTTACGAATAGTAGTTCGTTCAGGAAAAGGAAGGGGTAAAGGAGAACCACTCCTCCTAGGAAACGCGAAACCATTCTCATCCCGAACGATCATTTTCATAGCAAGACATGCATCAATGTCAATCATGTCATTACCATGAATTATTTCCAACCCATCAACATAAAGATTTAAATTATAAGCTATTCGGGTAATCAAACCACCAAAAACAATTGATCCCGATGATGCCCTAGTAGATCTTAATAAGGTTTGAACAAAATGAAAACCAGAATCAAATTCAACCTTATAAAGCATAGCCCATAAAGCATAAAGCTCTATCTTTTTAACCACCCCATCACTCTCTCCCCTACCAAAAATAGTTTTACTCATGACTCTATGTAGATACCTAAAGATGGGGTTTTGCATACGGGAGGCCTTAGCTCTTGAAGGCTCATAAGGTTGATCTAACCCAGTTATTGCATTCCAAAAATGATTCCAATTAAACCTTGGATCAAACCTACGAGGGCTATCGGTGGTTAATCCAAAACAAGAATTAAAGTTACTAAATGCCCATAGAAATTCTTGATTCATTAGTCTAAATGAGATTTTTCCAAAATAATCATCTTCATTAATAAAATGGACATCCAATGAACTTAAAAATTCCAAAACAAGACGAGGATATGTAGGCAAATGTGTGTACATAATATCACTCCAATCCAAAAACCCAATCATCAAATCTACATCTTCCCTAATTCCAAGCATATCAAGAACAGTTGGGTCCATATATCTAGTACACACTATTTTTCTATTGACAAGAATTGCAAATCTAGTTACTTGTGTAACGACCCACCTTCTGGGTACTGGCTGTAAGGCCGGTCGCTACAATAATGCTAAACTATACTGTGCGGAAAGCTGGGCTAATTAAAATTTTGCTATTCTAATTACTGGGAACGCTGAAACTGAACGCTCTACATGTACCTAATAATTGTACACATGCTAGGGAAGACAATCTATGCCTCCCGGATGACTCGCTAGCTGTAATCAAGCATTCCAATCGATCCATGGATCGATTGGGCTGTTGGATCGATCCGAGGATCGATCCGACTGATATCGCAAGGAGACTACGGATCGGCCGACCGATCCATAGCTTCAGATGGATCGGTCACCGACCGATCCAGAGCACGCTGATCGGTCGGTAGACCGATCGGTGAGCCTCCGTGCCTCTATGCGGATGGATCGGCCTACCGACCGATCCAGGAGCACCCTGATCGGTCGGTAGACCGATCAGTGGACTTCATAAGTTTCTGTTTGCCTCTGGATCGGTCGGCTGACCGATCCATAAACTCTCTGTTCGAGTCTGAATCGGTCGGCTGACAGATCCAGTGGCGCAACCCCATTCCTGATCGGTCGGCTGACCGATCAGGGTTTCTGATTTCATATCAGAAACTTCTGATTTCAGCACTGATGCGTGCCAAAGATCTCACATAACAACTAACTAATGCATAATAAACATTCAAATAACCTATAGCTAACATTCCAACATGACATGGAGCATGGTTCATCGACTCATAACCTTTAACTACTAGAAATGCATAGAAAGGAAGGTGTAAGAAAATGTCTTAAGGAAGAACTAGTTTCTAATTTGCTAAACTCTCCAAGGTCTTTTATTCCAGTTCCTGCCACACACACCATCCTTGCATTGCCCTCCAGCTTCCTCTGTTAGTCCATTTTTCCTTTACCTTTATCTACAGTATAAGGAAAAATAGAATCTGTAAGCTTAAAGTTTAGTAAGAAACCATCTACCTCACAAAAACATGCATTCAATGCAATATGCTTTTAAAACATGCCGTTTGAAATATGTACTGATTGAACTAAAACATGGCATACTATCATACAATACATAGCAATCAAAACTAGCCATGGCATACTATCATCTAAAGCATGTGAACATGAACTGAACATAGAGCTATCATACCCAAATCATAGAAAAACTGGGCTGAACATATAATGAGCTAAACTGAAACCAACTGATACTGAATTCAAACTCAACTAACATAACTAATTTTGAGTTTTGAAAACTAATTCATAATAAGTGAAAATACATAATCATGCTGTTTGGGCCCGGCAACTGTACTTGCTATGCGCGCATCCCTAACTAGACCCGGGTTTGCAAGTCCCGAATTTAGTAGGGTTAACTAGGTTATCTAAACCTAGGGACGACTGTGGGAGTCCAACCCAATGGATATCTGATCCAGTACAGTGCCACTGAAAATAAAATACTGAAATAGCTAATATTTGCTTATTCTATTGTTTCTAGGTTATCTGAACCTAAAGCTAGGTTATCTAAACCTAGAGGCGACTGTGGGAGCCCACCCATTGGATATCTGATCCATATAAGCTATAATAAACTGAGAATACTGAATAGATACTTCTAATGTATCTAACTGAGCTGTTAAAGATACATATGGTGCATTTTTACTAAACTAGCTATTTTATCGAACACTTAGTGTGCCCTAACTCTCCTCTCTATTAGGGAGACCGCCTCTAGGCACCCGACAACATCAACCTCTTATCTGAAGAGGGAAGACATGCCCGGCCCATCTAGAGGTGCTCAACTAAATCCCTAATCTGCGAAGAAAGTTAAATACACCCTAGGTATCGATAAAAAATCTGCATACATCCTAACTAAAGCATAAAAACTCAATCGGAAGCTATTATACTGCAGGTGAGGGGTTTCTTACCTCGTACGCTAATTTTCTTACAATTCCTTTCGCTAGAAATTCCGGTGGAGATGACTTCTCAACGATTCGCTCGCGTCTATGCGTTCCTCTCGCGGAGGGGAACGTTCTCGTGTCGGAGTCGTCGCCGGAGAGTGCTCTTAGGGCCCTAGGGAGGGAACCCTAGGTGTTCCCTTGTGGTTGGCGCCGAGAGAAGGAGAAAGAAGAGGAAGTGGCGTGAGGGCTTCGGTGAAGAGAGAATTGCCGAACCAACTTCTAAAATAAACCAAACCCTCTTTAAGTTCTTAATTTATATTAAGTGGTTTAATGAACCCAACTCTAATATAAATATATTTGGTTCTCCTTTCTTTCAGCATGGCCCTGCTGGGTTCACTGGTTTCTAACATTATCCGCAAACCATAGGTCTCGGGTTCGATTCCCGCCTAAGCTATTTTGCGGTTCTAATTATTTTTGCTACTTCCGCTACTCGGAAAATTCCGGAAAAATATCTAAAAATTCCAGAAAAATCATAGAATATTTCTAAATTAGTTTTGAGAATTTTTCGGGTGTTACAACTTGATCATCATTTCTAAACACAATATTGAATTCATTGTCATTACCTTCGTTGCGTGAAGTCCTTTTGCCTTTGCCCTTCACTGGTTGTTTTCCTTTGTCCCTTGATGGCTCCTTCTCTTTGTCTCCACTGGATCCACCACCTCCTTTGCGAAGTTTCTTCAAAATGTTGGACATCTTGATGAGTTTAGATAGGGGAAGAATTGTCTAGGGTTGGAAAAATGGAACTCAAAGAACAAAACTTCAAAGAGCAAAGATCTTAGGTTAGGAGAACAAAAAGTCCAAGTCTTAGAGAGGAGGAGAATCCGGATCTAAGAGATCTTGAGAGATTAGAGAGGAGTTTTTAAGAGATTGGGAGAGAAAGAGATGTTTTGGAGAGTTGGGGGTGTGCGGAACACGGCCAAGATCTGGCCGTGTAAGGTAGAAAGAAGACTTTAATAACTCTCCTACACGGGCCGTGCAGATCCACACGGCCTTCGCACGGCCGTGTCTGGGACACGACCTCTCCATCTTTCTTCTCGGAATTCTTTGCACGGCCGTGTTTGGGACACGGCCTAGACCTTTTTCTCCTCGGGAGATCCTACACGGCCGTGTCTGGATGACACGGCCCAAGCACTTACCTTCTCTGCAACCTTTGCCTGGCCGTGTATAGCACACGTCCGGGCTCTATTTTGCACCTAACCTAAAAACAAAATCAAAAGAATGCATCAAACTAAAAGAAATTAAAATACAAATCAAAACTAACTAACAGAACCCTTGGGTTGCCTCCCAAGAAGCGCTTGTTTAAGGTCTTTAGCTCGACCAAACTTGATCATTCACTTCTTTTCCTCGCCCTTGGAGGACAGATATACTTTTCGTTTTTGTTGGGAGATCTTCTCCCAACATCTTCCACCACATTGTCTCCTTCGTTTGGTGGCCTTCCATGAGGATGGAAATTCCATTCCTCAAGTTTATAAATGCTTGTCCTGCTACAAGCATTTAAAAGAGACGAGACATGGTTAGAGATATTAGATAAATCATATTCCAACCTTTCCTTACCAATTACCAAAGAAAGCTTATGATTTTTGACATCAATTATAGCTCCAGCTGTAGCAAGGAAAGGTCTTCCTAATATGATAGGAATCTTGGGGTCCTCTTCCATGTCCAACACGATAAAATCTGTGGGAATAACTTTCCCATCCACCTCTACTGGCACATCTTCTATAATACCCAAAGGGTACCTGCAGGAATGATCGGCAAGTTGAAGTGCCATAGTAGTAAGTTTAATGTTTTTGAGACCTAATTTATTACAAATTGAATAGGGAATGAGGCTAACACTTGCCCCCAAATCACAAAAAGCTTTTTCAAAAAATTCTTTTCCTATGTTGCAAGGAATATAAAAGCTCCCTGGGTCCTTTAGTTTTGGGGAAGTGTTCTTCTCCAAAATAGCACTACATTCCTCACTAAGCGCAATGGTCTCAACCTCTCCTCTTCTTCTCTTGTTTGACATGAGATCCTTCAGGAATTTGGAAAATCTAGGCATTTGAAGAATAGCATCAATAAGAGGTACCTCT
Organism: Zingiber officinale; assembly: GCF_018446385.1. Lineage (NCBI taxonomy): Eukaryota > Viridiplantae > Streptophyta > Magnoliopsida > Zingiberales > Zingiberaceae > Zingiber > Zingiber officinale. The sequence continues at coordinate 371,283 of NW_024589889.1, read as the reverse complement.
ACACAAATTTCCTTAACTTTTTCTAAAAACTTGCCAAATTCTTCATCTTTCTTGAGCATTGTAAGTCTCTGAGGAAAAGGGACAGCTTTGCTCTGATGGTTCAGTGGGAGAGTCTCTTCAACCTCAATGGTACTCTCCTCATTAGCTTGAATCTGATTTGGTATAAGAGGAGAGAGCTCTTCTTCTTTTTGTATCCCTTTTGGAGCAGTCACTTGGGAGTCTCCCAAGGTCCGTCCGCTCCTAAGCACAATTCTATTGCAATGCTCCATAGGATTCACATCAGGTTTTCCTGGAAGTTGTCCTGGTTGTAACGCCCGCCCTCCCTGATATCCCTAAGGGACGGGGCTACGATACTCTACGTACATATTACAGCGGAAGACTTAAAATCATTTTTCTTGGTTTAATAAAATCCGAACTACACTAATATGGTTTCATAACATGATAACAAGATAAATAAAAACATAACATCAAGTCAACCATATAGTAGTACAATTTTCTAAACCAAAGTGTAATTCTTAAAAGTTCTTAAAGCAGGTTCTTATTTGGTTGCCTAGCCACCGCCACACACATCTCCTTGCCTCTCCTGCTGCTCCTTTAGCTCATCCAGCTTTTTCCTTTATCTATGGTACAAGGAAATTAAGCTATGAGCACTCATGGCTCAGTAAGTTCCTTTCCTACTCACTAAAACCAAAAATCAACACATAATCAAAGAATGTCTCAACTTAACATGATCTCAACTAGTCATGACTTAACATATCAAATTCTTTAAGCATATCATGCAACATAACATAATCATATCATGGCATATCATCCCTTAAAACATAGCATGAAACATAACATAATCATATCATGACATATCATTCCTTAAAACATAGCATGAAACATCACATAATCATATCATGGCATATCATTCCTTAAAACATAGCATGAAACATAACATAATCATATCATGGCATATCCTTCCTTAAAACATAGCATGAAACATAACATAATCATATCATGGCATATCCTTCCTTAAAACATAGCATGAAATATAACATAATCATATCATGACATATCATCTCTTAAAGCATAGCATGAATCATAACATAATCATATCTAAGCATAGCATATCATAAATCATAGCATCATCACAACATGATCATAAAGTTTATGCAATATGATTTTGAAAACATGTATACGAAAAACATGTGTATGTCTCATGATCTTTAAAACCATTTCTTCTTACATATATACTTGAACATAATCTCAACATAAAGGGGCCCGGCTTAGTACCACATACATACATAATGCGCGCATCCTAAGTAGATCCAATGTAGCTAGTCCTGAACCTACTAGGAAACTAGGCCTGTAGCTCGACCTAGGGGCACGTAAGGAGCCCACCCTTTACTAGGCCCGTAATTCGACCTAGGGGCGCATAAGGAGCCCACCCTTTTGGTACAAGCCATTCAAAGTAAAATACATGTCATACTTATACATATCATACATCATACAAGCATGCATCACTTAGGCATACATCATATAAAAGTATGCATCACTTAGGCATACATCATGTCATAAAAGTATGCATCACTTAGGCATACATCATATAAAAGTATGCATCACTTAGGCATACATCATGTCATAAAAGTATGCATCACTTAGGCATACATCATGTCATAAAAGTATGCATCACTTAGGCATACATCATATAAAAGTATGCATCACTTAGGCATACTTCATATTAACATGCATATTTCTAAGCACATAGTATATCATTAAAGCATGCATATTTCTAAGCACATAACTTATCATTAAAACATGCATATTTCTATCCATATAGCATATCATAAAAGCATGCATATTCTAAGCATATAGCATATCATCAAGCATGCATATTCTAAGCACATAACATATCATCAAAGCATGCATATTTCTAAACACATATCATATCATAAAAGAAAATATAAATCACAAGCATACATGTTTAAGCATAAGGGTGTATCATGTGATTATACTATCATAAGAAACATGGTATCATAGTTAACTTGGGTTCTAAGCTTCCTACCCCCTTGGGTTCCTATCATGACCGAACCCCCTTAGGTCTCAACTTAGGTAAAAACAACCTCCAAGCATGTGAAACCTAAATTATCATCACATAAATTTCATAGGAAGCATTATAAGCATGATTAACTTGGTTCCTAAGTTCTCCAAGTCCTTAAACTCATGTGGCCGAACCCTATCAGTATATAAACAAGATCCCAAATGTCATGAAAGCATGGAAACCTTAAACCATATTTATAGCATTTTTTTCCCAAGTAGCATAGTAAGCATATTGAGCTAGTTCCTAAGTCCTTCAAGCCCTTAACATATGTCATAGTCAAACTTTTAACAAGTGTTCATTAGGGCTAACAACAAACATACAAGCATGTGAACTTGAACTAACATCATGTATAAATTCATAACAAGACATTATACAACATGTATAGCCGAAACTTATCCTAGCCTTAATTAGGTCATTAAACAACATATAGCATGGGAACTTTGTCTTTCTTCTTATCATATTTCATGTAGAGTGACATTAGCATATTTAATTTTTGTTCTAGGGTTTCTAGGGCATCTATCCCTTCATGGCCGAAACATACAATGGTCCATTTAGGTCATGGAAAAATTATACAAGCATGTGACACAATCAACACATTATCATATTTCCATAAGAAGCATTTTTAACCCATTTGGTTTCATTTCTAAGGCCTCTAGGTCTTTTAAACCCTACTTGGCCGAAACTCAACAGTATATAAACTTGCTTCAAATATCCTAAAAGCATAAGAAATCATACAAGTTCCATAGCATGTATAAAGACAAGCATAATAAACATACATGTGAATTGTGTCTTAGGCTTCCTAGGTTTCTTTCCCTTTTTATTTTATTTTTCCTCATGGCCGAAACTTACCAATTTCTAAACTAGGTTTTAGGTGGCTTAAAACATGAAAAACCTAAGTAAGTTTCATGGCAAAATTACTAAGAACATCATATACAAAGTTGGTTCATAAACAAGCTAGGACCCTTGTGATCTTACATGTCATATATCATGTAACTAATTTTCTATACTCCAATTAAACATGAGAGCATTAAACAACTTTCATATCATAATATCACAGAGGTCTTGAGCATATTAGAATTTTGTTTAAGCTTTTCTAAACTATCCATCTTATCATGGCCGAAAATCTACAATAAGAGTTCATGAATTTCTAGCAATGTTCAACATGAAATTCTTTAAGAGAACTCTATATTCTATCATACAAACATCGTTACTTAAATTTAAAGGTCTTCCTAACCCTAAGCCCTTTTCTTGGCCGAAACATATAAATGGATTTCTTTTGGTTCCAAGTAACTTTCAAGCAAGAAAACCAATAAAAGACCCTTAATAGTTCATGGAGGGAATCTTGTACTAGTTTGGTTACACAATGTTTTCCCTAACCTCCTTAAAATATTTTTGGCCAAAATTCTAGGGTTAGGCACTCCTCTGATCAAGCATCAATTAGGTATAAAAACATGAAGAAAATCCTTCCTACATAGCATAGAAAACATATCATGAAATAAAGACTTGTTTAAACCTTCCTAGATTTGAAAACCCTTTCTATAGCCGAATTTTCTTAAATTCTTTCCTAGGTTTTCTAATCCTCATAAAATCCAAAAATCATATAAAAAGCCTTGTACCACAGGTGAGGGGAAGCTTACATCCTTTTCGCTTTTGGATTTAAGGTATGGTGATGAAAGAAGTAGCCTCTTCTTCTAGTTCCTTTCCCTTGATTCCCTTGCTAAGTCCTCCTTGTATCTTAGGCTTCTTAGGGGAAAAAACCTTGGCTTTGGGGCCGAAGATGGAGGAGAGGGGACTGATGGTTTTGGTGAGGGAGAGGGAGGATGAGGAAATGAGAGAAAAAATAACTTTCTCTTTTCTTGCTCCCTTTTATGTTAAGGGGGAAGAGGTAGCAAAATTGATTTTTGCTTTCCTTCTCCCTTAACCCATTTTCTATTTTTTTATTTTTTTTATTTTATTTCCTAATTTATTCTCACAATTAATGATGAAATAAGGGGGAATGAATTCCCTTAATTCCTCTTTAAATTTTCGGCAAAAACAAAGAGGAAGAGGGAGAGAAAGGGAGGAAGGCAAGTTGCCTTTCTCTTGCTCTTTTCTTGTCTTCTTTTGGCTAGCTTTTACTCTCACCCTTATCATGAATTTCCCTCCTTTTCTATCAGCATCTTCTCTCTATCCCAATTGGTTTCTACTAATTAATTCTATGAATAATATAAGGGGTTCAAGGTTCAATCCTTGACCTTCACTTCTTTTTATTTCATTTTATTCCTTTTTGCTTCAACTCACTTCCTATTATTTTTCTAAGGCAAAATCCCACATTCATATATTTATCTTACAAGCTTAGTGGGTATTACAGTACCCCGTACCTCATAAAAAGTTCATCCTCGAACTTTAAAATAGTTACATCAGGTGGCACTGAACTTTCGGCTGAGTGCATCGACCACTTTGTTCGCCTTTCCTGGGTGCTAAAGAATCTCACAGTCGTAATCTTTAACTAACTCGAGCCATCGGCGCTGCCTCATATTCAGGTCTTTTTGTGTGAAGAAATATTTTAGACTCTGATGGTCGGTATAAATCTTACACTGAGCTCCATATAAATAATGTCTCCATATTTTGAGAGCGAAGACCATGGCTGCTAGTTCTAAGTCGTGAATGGGATAATTCTTCTCATGTTCTTTAAGTTGTCTAGAAGCGTAGGCAATGACTTTGCCATCTTGCTTGAGTACAGCTCCAAGTCCTGTGATGGAAGCATCACTGTACATATCGAAGCCTTTGTTGGTTTCCGGAAGAGTAAGAATCGGAGCACTGGTCAGTCTCCTTTTTAATTCCGCGAAACTCTCCTCGCAAGCTTCTGTCCATTCATACTTTGTATTTTTCTTGGTGAGGGTTGTCATAGGAGCTGCGATTTTAGAGAAATTCTCTACGAATTTCCTGTAATAGCCTGCTAGTCCGAGAAAACTCCTGACTTCTCTGGCATTCCTTGGTCGGTTCCAGTTATTTACAGCTTCGATTTTACTTGGATCCACCATAACTCCATCCTTGGAGATGACATGTCCTAGGAATATTACCCGGTCAAGCCAAAACTCGCATTTGGAGAATTTTGCATATAGTTGTTTCTCTTGGAGGATCTGTAGTACAGTATTCAGGTGTTCAGCATGTTCTTCTGGGGTTCTCGAGTAGATAAGTATATCATCAATGAAGACGATTACAAATTTATCAAGATATGCTGTAAATACTCGATTCATCAGGTCCATAAATACTGCAGGAGCGTTGGTTACTCCGAAAGGCATAACTATGAACTCATAGTGTCCATATCGGGTTCGAAATGCTGTTTTTGATATATCATCTGGTTTCACCTTCACTTGATGATAACCGGACCATAGATCTATCTTTGAGAAAATGGTCGCACCCTTCAGTTGATCGAACAGGTCATCGATTCGTGGGAGTGGGTACCGGTTCTTGATCGTCACATTATTCAGCGCTCGGTAGTCTATACACATTCACATAGACTCATCCTTCTTCTTTACGAATAGCACTGGAGCTCCCCATGGAGAGTGACTAGGACGAATAAGTCCCTTGTCGAGTAATTCGGATAACTGTTCCTGAAGTTCCTTTAATTCAGCCGGAGCCATACGATAAGGTGCTTTTGAAATCGGCTGAGTACCAGGAATCAATTCGATTCCGAATTCTATCTCTCTGTCAGGGGCCAATCCTGGTAGTTCATCAGGAAATACTTTTGGATAGTTGCACACTACCCTGACATCTTCTAACTTCGGGTCTTTGACTTGATTGGTATCAACCACGTGCACTAGAAACCCCATACATCCTTTATCTAACATCCTTTGTGCTTTAATAGATGGCAATAACTTCTCCGTTCCTTTTGATTCTCCGTAAAATTCAAACTCTGGTCCATTTTTAGGTCGGAAAATCACTTTTCTTTTGCAGCACTCGATTGAAGCGCCGTACTTGCTAGGGAAGTCCCATGCCCAAAATTTTTGTCATAATCTTGCATATCAAGTACTATCAGATTGCAGTAGAGTTCTCTGTTTGCGATCCGAATAAGTACTGCTTGCAACATATGGTCTGATGGCATAATCTCCCCGGATGGTAAGGTTGTTAAGAATGTGTCCTCTAGAGTTCGGAGTGGTATATCTAGCCTCTTCATAAAAGGTATTGAAACGAACGAGTGTGTTGCCCCGGTATCAAATAATACTACAGCATACTGATTGTAAATAAGTAGCTGCCTGTGACAACGGTAGAGGCATTCGCCACGTCCTCCTTGGTAAGAGAGTAGACTCTGGCATTCGTCATAGTGGGAGGAGCCTCCAATCTTCCTTGGCTGATTGAAGTCCCTTCTGTGGCAGCTTGCATCTGGTGAAGCTGTGCAGGGGTACTCATATTCTGGCTATTCTGCAGAGGTAGTGCCTGAGACTGAGTAGGGAAATTTCTTGCCAAATGACCTTCCTTTCTGCAGTTGTAGCACTTCCTGGTGTTCAGAAAACATACTCCAGAATGCATCTTCCCACATGTGGCACACTGAGGGTACTTGGTTTGCTTATTGGCCAGACCACCTTTTGTGTTATTCCACTGTTTCCTCTCGGTTCGGGCATTGCGTGTCTTAACCATGTTTGTCTAAATAAGAACAACTAGACTAGTGTAAGTGGTTATCATTTTTTTTTTAGCCAATCTAACGTACTGTTTTGTTTCTATCTATTTGTTCTGGTATTATTCCTAAACTACCTATATGTAATCCTAATCTAAATTATAACTAAAAGCATAGAATAAAACATCAAACATAAGCAAGCAAATACATGAAATTAAAGCATAAACAACATAAGGGAAAAAAAAATAAGGAATATAATGACAAACAATGTAACATAAGGAAATAAAGCATAAGCAATGTAGTAACGAAAATAAAGCATAGGCAATATAACAAGAAAGAAAATAAAGCATAAGCATATGACAAGAAAATCAAACATAAACATATAACAAGAAAATTAAACATAAGCATTCTTACTTGGAGCGGCAGGTCGGAGGCTTGATGTGTGTGTAGTGGGCTGGCAATAACCTCGCTCTGATACCAACCTGTAACGCCCGCCCTCCCTGCTATCCCTAAGGGACGGGGCTACGATACTCTACGTACATATTACAGCGGAAGACTTAAAATCATTTTTCTTGGTTTAATAAAATCCGAACTACACTAATATGGTTTCATAACATGATAATAAGATAAATAAAAACATAACATCAAGTCAACCATATAGTACTACAATTTACTAAACCAAAGTGTAATTCTTAAAAGTTCTTAAAGCAGGTTCTTATTTGGTTGCCTAGCCACCACCACACACATCTCCTTGCCTCTCCTGCTGCTCCTTTAGCTCATCCAGCTTTTTTCCTTTATCTGTGGTCAAGGAAAGTAAGCTATGAGCACTCATGACTCAGTAAGTTCCTTTCCTACTCACTAAAACCAAAAATCAACACATAATCAAAGAATGTCTCAACTTAACATGATCTCAACTAGTCATGGCATAACATATCATATTCTTTAAGCATATCATGCAACATAACATAATCATATCATGGCATATCATCCCTTAAAACATAGCATGAAACATAACATAATCATATCATGGCATATCATTCCTTAAAACATAGCATGAAACATCACATAATCATATCATGGCATATCATTCCTTAAAACATAGCATGAAACATAACATAATCATATCATGGCATATCCTTCCTTAAAACATAGCATGAAACATAACATAATCATATCATGGCATATCCTTCCTTAAAACATAGCATGAAACATAACATAATCATATCATGGCATATCATCTCTTAAAGCATAGCATGAATCATAACATAATCATATCTAAGCATAGCATATCATAAATCATAGCATCATCACAACATAATCATAAAGTTTATGCAATATGATTTTGAAAACATGTATCCGAAAAACATGTGTATGTCTCATGATCTTTAAAACCATTTCTTCTTACATATATACTTGAACATAATCTCAACATAAAGGGGCCCGGCTTAGTACCACATACATACATAATGCGCGCATCCTAAGTAGATCCAAGGTAGCTAGTCCTGAACCTACTAGGAAACTAGGCCCGTAGCTCGACCTAGGGGCACGTAAGGAGCCCACCCTTTACTAGGCCCGTAATTTGACTTAGGGGCGCATAAGGAGCCCACCCTTTTGGTACAAGCCATTCAAAGTAAAATACATGTCATACTTATACATATCATACATCATACAAGCATGCATCACTTAGGCATACATCATATAAAAGTATGCATCACTTAGGCATACATCATGTCATAAAAGTATGCATCACTTAGGCATACATCATATAAAAGTATGCATCACTTAGGCATACATCATGTCATAAAAGTATGCATCACATAGGCATACATCATATAAAAGTATGCATCACTTAGGCATACATCATATTAACATGCATATTTCTATGCACATAGTATATCATTAAAGCATGCATATTTCTAAGCACATAACTTATCATTAAAACATGCATATTTCTATCCATATAGCATATCATAAAAGCATGCATATTCTAAGCATATAGCATATCATCAAGCATGCATATTCTAAGCACATAACATATCATCAAAGCATGCATATTTCTAAACACATATCATATCATAAAAGAAAATATAAATCACAAGCATACATGTTTAAGCATAAGGGTGTATCATGTGATTATACTATCATAAGAAACATGGTATCATAGTTAACTTGGGTTCTAAGCTTCCTACCCCCTTGGGTTCCTATCATGACCGAACCCCCTTAGGTCTCAACTTAGGTAAAAACAACCTCCAAGCATGTGAAACCTAAATTATCATCACATAAATTTCATAGGAAGCATTATAAGCATGATTAACTTGGTTCCTAAGTTCTCCAAGTCCTTAAACTCATGTGGCCGAACCCTATCAGTATATAAACAAGATCCCAAATGTCATGAAAGCATGGAAACCTTAAACCATATTTATAGCATTTTTTTCCCAAGTAGCATAGTAAGCATATTGAGCTAGTTCCTAAGTCCTTCAAGCCCTTAACATATGTCATAGTCAAACTTTTAACAAGTGTTCATTAGGGCTAACAACAAACATACAAGCATGTGAACTTGAACTAACATCATGTATAAATTCATAACAAGACATTATACAACATGTATAGCCGAAACTTATCCTAGCCTTAATTAGGTCATTAAACAACATATAGCATGGGAACTTTGTCTTTCTTCTTATCATATTTCATGTAGAGTGACATTAGCATATTTAATTTTTGTTCTAGGGTTTCTAGGGCATCTATCCCTTCATGGCCGAAACATACAATGGTCCATTTAGGTCATGGAAAAATTATACAAGCATGTGACACAATCAACACATTATCATATTTCCATAAGAAGCATTTTTAACCCATTTGGTTTCATTTCTAAGGCCTCTAGGTCTTTTAAACCCTACTTGGCCGAAACTCAACAGTATATAAACTTGCTTCAAATATCCTAAAAGCATAAGAAATCATACAAGTTCCATAGCATGTATAAAGACAAGCATAATAAACATACATGTGAATTGTGTCTTAGGCTTCCTAGGTTTCTTTCCCTTTTTATTTTATTTTTCCTCATGGCCGAAACTTACCAATTTCTAAACTAGGTTTTAGGTGGCTTAAAACATGAAAAACCTAAGTAAGTTTCATGGCAAAATTACTAAGAACATCATATACAAAGTTGGTTCATAAACAAGCTAGGACCCTTGTGATCTTACATGTCATATATCATGTAACTAATTTTCTATACTCCAATTAAACATGAGAGCATTAAACAACTTTCATATCATAATATCACAGAGGTCTTGAGCATATTAGAATTTTGTTTAAGCTTTTCTAAACTATCCATCTTATCATGGACGAAAATCTACAATAAGAGTTCATGAATTTCTAGCAATGTTCAACATGAAATTCTTTAAGAGAACTCTATATTCTATCATACAAACATCGTTACTTAAATTTAAAGGTCTTCCTAACCCTAAGCCCTTTTCTTGGCCGAAACATATAAATGGATTTCTTTTGGTTCCAAGTAACTTTCAAGCAAGAAAACTAATAAAAGACCCTTAATAGTTCATGGAGGGAATCTTGTACTAATTTGGTTACACAATGTTTTCCCTAACCTCCTTAAAATATTTTTGGCCGAAATTCTAGGGTTAGGCACTCCTCTGATCAAGCATCAATTAGGTATAAAAACATGAAAAAAATCCTTCCTACATAGCATAGAAAACATATCATGAAATAAAGACTTGTTTAAACCTTCCTAGATTTGAAAACCCTTTCTATAGCCGAATTTTCTTAAATTCTTTCCTAGGTTTTCTAATCCTCATAAAATCCAAAAATCATATAAAAAGCCTTGTACCACAGGTGAGGGGAAGCTTACATCCTTTTCGCTTGTGGATTTAAGGTATGGTGATGAAAGAAGTAGCCTCTTCTTCTAGTTCCTTTCCCTTGATTCCCTTGCTAAGTCCTCCTTGTATCTTAGGCTTCTTAGGGGAAAAAACCTTGGCTTTGGGGCCGAAGATGGAGGAGAGGGGACTGATGGTTTCGGTGAGGGAGAGGGAGGATGAGGAAATGAGAGAAAAAAATAACTTTCTCTTTTCTTGCTCCCTTTTATGTTAAGGGGGAAGAGGTAGCAAAATTGATTTTTGCTTTCCTTCTCCCTTAACCCATTTTCTATTTTTTTTTTATTTTTTTTATTTTATTTCCTAATTTATTCTCACCATTCATGATGAAATAAGGGGGAATGAATTCCCTTAATTCCTCTTTAAATTTTCGGCAAAAACAAAGAGGAAGAGGGAGAGAAAGGGAGGAAGGCAAGTTGCCTTTCTCTTGCTCTTTTCTTGTCTTCTTTTGGCTAGCTTTTACTCTCACCCTTATCATGAATTTCCCTCCTTTGCTATCAACATCTTCTCTCTATACCAATTGGTTTCTACTAATTAATTCTATGAATAATATAAGGGGTTCAAGGTTCAATCCTTGACCTTCACTTCTTTTTATTTCATTTTATTCCTTTTTGCTTCAACTCACTTCCTATTATTTTTCTAAGGCAAAATCCCACATTCATATATTTATCTTACAAGCTTAGTGGGTATTACACTGGTGCTCTGGATGATGAGGAAGCTAGTTGGGCAATTTGACTATCCTGGATCTTTTGATGCTTTTCAGAATTATCCATTCTCTGAATGAGCTTTGCTAAATCTTGCTTCATTTCATTCTGACTTGAGATAATTTCTTCAAGCATCTTTTCAATATTTGACTTTGGTAAGCCTTGAGAAGATAGATGTTGAAAATTTTGTCGCCCAGCTTGAAAATTTGGTCTTGCCCCCATAGATGGTCCTTGATATTGATTATTTCTATAAGAAAAATTGGGATGACTCTTCCATCCAGGGTTATAAGTATTTGAGTATGGGTTGTTCTGCCTTTGATTGTAACTCATGATTGCATCACATTGTTCCAGTTGATTGATTTGTGCAGTGATAGCTCCCAATGGACATGAGTCATTTGAGTGCTCTGAACTCCCACATACTTCACAAGATGTACTAATAGCATTGACCATATTAGCACTAGTCCCCATATTCTCAAATTTCTTTGTAAGAGCGTCCAATTTTGCAGACAAAAGAGTGACTGCATCTACATCAAACTTCCCTGATGCTTTAATTGTTGGGTTTATAGAAGAATAGCCACCACTTCTTTCATTTGCCCATTGATGATGATTTCGTGCAACACTGTCAATAATTTCTTGAGCTTCATCTAAACTTTTATTCATAAGTGCCCCTCCAGCAGCTGAATCAAGGGACACTTTGGTATGATAGTTGATACTATTATAAAAAGTGTGCAACACTAACCATCTTTCCAACCCATGATGTGGGCATTGTCTGAGCATACTATTATATCTATCCCATGCTTCAAAAAGAGATTCTGTGTCAGTTTGCTTGAAGCTTGCAATTAAATTCCTCATATGAGCTGTTTTGCTTGGTGGATAGAATTTATCAAGAAACTGTTGCTCACACTGCTCCCAAGTGGTGATGCTATTAGGGGCCAAAGAATTCAGTCATTGCTTTGCCCTATCTCTTAAAGAAAACCCAAATAATAATAATCTAACTGCTTCTGAAGGAACTCCATTGATTTTCATGGTACCACATATTTCATAAAAGACCTCTAAGTGTTGATTGAGGTCTTCATGATGTCCTCCACCAAATTGGTTCTGCTGCACCATAGATATAATTGCGGGTTTGATCTCAAAGTTATTAGCTTCCACTGAAGGTCTTGAAATACTAGATCGAAAACCTCTTGCATAAGGTGCAGCATAATCCTTGAGTGGTCTATTCGCCATGTTCAAATGTTCATGTTCTTCAATTTGCCTTTGCAGAATTCTTCTTTTATGGAAAGTTCTATCAATCTCAGGGTCAAAAGGAAAGAATTCCCCTGCAAAGTTAGATCTTCGCATACACAAGAACAAGATAGCAAATGACAATTCAACAGAAAAAAAGAAAAAAATAAAAGAATAAAAAATGCAGAATTGAATTTGTACAAAAAGAATTAACAAGAAGTAAAAGTTATACAAGAAAGTAAAAACAGAAATCTAATGATTAGTTAGAACTATGCAATATGAAAGGAAAACAAATGTTATGTTTAGTCTAACTCAATTGATAATTCCTAATGTTATAGCGCAGTCCCCTGCAACGGCGCCAAAAACTTGTTACACTCCGCAAGTGTACGAAAATGTCGCAAGTAATATAAAAGATTATCGTATCCACAGGGACTGGAATAAGCACTAGAAATATCTCAATGCGAATTAGCTAAACAACTATCCAATTGTTTCAAATGCAAAGTGAAGGTAAACAAATCTAATATTAAAGATCAACAAACAAGAGTTTAGTGTTTTGGGTTATGATAAAGGGAGATTCTCGGAGTTTCGATTTCTTTGTAAGATTTCTTGAATGTAAATGGTTCACCAATTCTTATCCCTCAATTGCCAAACACTTGTAGAAAGTTGTCAGTTCTCTCTTGCAATAGATAACCGGCTAAGGACTGAGAAATGTATCAAAATATGATCAATTAGACGTGAACCTATGTTGTCCTTACACAGAAGCGCACCTATTACTATGCCTTCCTCGGATATCAACATAGAAACCCACAACTTATTAATCTATCAAGATACAAGAAACTAATCACAAGATCCATCCTACTCTCTTGAATATTCCTATTTTCTCTTCAAGATTATCTCTCAAACGTCCTTACACGGGCTTGCACCTGTCACGTGGATCCCTCGGATGATCGAGTGAGAGTTTATCTTTACAAAGTCCATAAGAAATCCAAACAATCAATCAAGAATGAGAATTAAGCACAAATCACCATTAATCATTCAAAATCTAATTGATACAAGCAAGATAATGTCATTGAAACAAGAAATTGGCAAATCCATAAGAGATTACATCAATCCATCATACAAATACTCCCTTAATCCTAGAATACAAGATCTACTCCATGAATCAAGGAAGAATACCCGAAGAAATAAAGATTACAAGCATTTCTTAAATCCCCAATCCAAGAAACCAAGAAAAGGGGGAAAGAGAAAACTTATCTACGAAGAAGCCTCGTCTTCAGATCCAATCCTCGCTCCAGAGTCGAAATCGTCAAGAACTCCCCTCGAATCGCCCAGAAATCCTCCCAAGAATGGGAGGATACCACCAAATCTTGCCTTTTCCCAAAGGGGGAGAGATCCCCTTTCAATTCATGAAGGAGGGTTAAAATAGAGGAGGAAATCGGGCGCCACACGGCCCCGTGTGAGGTTCACACCGCCATGTCCAGTTCCTTCTCGCCAGTGCACGGCAGTGTGACTCACACGGCCAGACCTCTTCTCTGGAAATGCTACACGGCTGTGGTGCACACGGCCACCACCTGCTTGGCCTCTGGAAACCTCACACGGCCGTGTAGATCTACACGGCCATGTAAGGCATCTGCTCTAATTTCTTCAAATCAAGACACGGCCGTGTGAGATTCACACGGCCATATCCTCTTCCCTTCCTGTTAAAACTACACGGCCGTGTGTGATACACGGCCTGATGCTCTCTCCCTTCAATTCCTTCCAAGCTTGCCCGAGGACGCATAATCTTCACCAATTTCGACTCCTGTGTACAGAAAATGCACAAAAAGCAGATCTCCGAACCAAAAGAGTAAATATGCTAAAAGGAAAGATGGAAGTATAAAAGTGCATAGATCAAGCATGCTCAAAGTATGTAAATGTGCATAAAAACATGCATAAAAGAGTATATAATCTACGCACATCAACCTGGAAGCTGATTTCTGAAATTAATATTTAATTGAATTTGTAACATAGGTGAATTTGGATCTATAATGTTAAGTATCGTTTGCGATCCAAGTCTAATATTATGGCTTATGATTATTGTGTGTGATTGGACCCTTGGACATGTTAAGGGAATTTTATTATGTGTGCATGATTGTATTTAACTAATACAGTAGGAGCTGTATTAGCCCTAGGATTTTACATATATGTTCGATCTAAACTTGATGTACACTCCCTTGTGGAATATAGGATCGATGTATGTAAAATTTTATTTTTCTGTCATGGATCGTATCCTTGCGAGGTGTGGTGCTATTGGAGGACTAGAGGCGCAGCAGAAAAAGGAAGCTCGATGGATCCGACGGCATGAACCCTAGTACTGGCAGCATGCGAAGGACAGTGATGGAAAAGGCCATAATAGTTGGAAAATTAATTTCCATATTTATTACTTTTATTTACTGTGATGTATGTGATGTGTGCTCGCTAGGTTAAAATTCCTCACCTTAAATAACTAAGTGGGAGAGGAATTTTTAAAATAAATTTCACGGTCTACATTATTGGTTTGTAAGTGATGCAAACAAACTTACGCGTTGGCTCTGAGTACCTTCCTCCATATCGGATGAGTTTGTATGCGGATCACTAGATTAAACTTCCATTTTGGATGAATATAGGAAATTAATTAGGAGCGTGTGATCTTCTCCATTGGAAGGGGCACAATCTTATTTAATGGACTAAGTATCAAGTAATGGTATACACTTAGGCACATTTAATAATATCGATGGGGAAATCCAGATCGATATTATTCTCCAAACGCTACCTAGAAGTATTGAGCATTTTCGCCTGAACTATAATATGAATAAAAGGATGTATTCATTGGCGGAACTACTGATAGAACTTCAGGCAGCAGAAGGGCTATTTCATCAAAATTCTCAGATTCACTATGCTGAAAATGGTTCTACTTCTAAGTTGAAAGGCAAGAAGAAGAAGAAACAAGTTGTCTCAGCAAAGAAGGTGAATAAACCTCTAGGTACAGGACCAAAAGCTGGAATGAAGAAGCCGAAGGGCAAGTGCTTCATCTGCAAGCAGTCAGGACATTGGAAGGTAGACTGTCATCGTAGGAAAGAGAACAATAAAGGTATATCTCATTCTCTAGTAGTTGAAATATGTTTAGCGGTGTTATCTGTTGGGGTTGCAAGGTTGCAAACATAGTCCCATATTGAAAACACATGGAAAAGATCATGGGTTTATAAGAGAAAGATATCTCCATTGGCATGAGGCCTTTTGGGGAGAGCCCAAGAGCAAAACCATGAGGGCTTAGCCCAAAGTGGACAATATCATGCAATTGTGGAGATATTTAAATTCTTTTCGATCCTACAATATTGTTGGTGCAGTAAGCATCCGACGATCGAATCTTAGTTTTGATAATGGCAAAGGGATTCAAAGTTAAGATTCCTTGTTATCTAACGTGGTTAAATAAGGTTTCAGGAAAGTCCTAACTGCGGTTAGGCAAGGGAAAATCCTAAGGGGGGGTAACCTTAGGTCCTAGGGGGTGGTAACCCTAGGTGAAGGAAAATCCTAAGGGGGGGGGGGGTAACCTTAGGTCCTAGGGGGCGGTAACCCTAGGTGAAGGAAAATCCTAAGGGGGGGCAACCTTAGGTCCTAAGAGGCGGTAACCTAGGTGGAGGAAAACCCTAAGGGGCGGCAACCTTAGGTCCTAGGGGGCGGTAACCCTAGGTGGAGGAAAATCCTAAGGGGCGACAACCTTAGGACCTAGGGGGCGGTAACCCTAGGTGGAGGAAAACCCTAAGGGGCGGCAACCTTAGGTCCTAGGGGGTGGTAACCCTAGGTGGAGAAAAACCCTAGGGGGCGGTAACCCTAGGTCCTAGGGGGTGGTAACCCTAGACGGAAAGTCCAGTCGGTCTGGAGGACCGGACTGGCATCAGGTAATCTCTCCTGAGGGGAGTAGGTGAGGACGCGTTCCCCGTAGAGGGAACAGTAGGCGTCGGGTCGACCTAGGGTTTCCGGCTGGAAACCCGAAGTCAGACTCGGACAGTCCGGAGACTGTCTATACTTCATTTATCATGTTTATTGTGCTAACTTTGTGTTGCAGGATAGTGTTTGGGACTAACGGATCTTGCAGGAGCAAAGGAGCAACCTAAAGCCTCGGATGAACAGTGTCCGAGGCACCTCCATGGAGCTTGGAGGCGCCTCGGGTGCAAAAGCTGAGCTGGCTACGAAGCACCACTGGAGGCGCCTTGAAGCAGGCAGAAGGCGCCTTGGAAGGCGCCTTGAGAGGGCTATAAGGCGCCTTGAGAGGATGAAGTTCGACCAGTTCAGGTTTTATCCATACGGAAGACCAGGTAGCATGGAGGCGCCTTGAACAACCTTCAAGGCGCCTTGAACACCCTTTATAAGGGGGATTCGACCAGCACTTCAATATAATGCATTCCAAGTCTTCTCTCTTCAACGTGCTGCTCCGAAAGACACCCGGAAGTGCTGCTACAAGTCTCCGACGACCCGAAGCTCCAAAATTCTACTCTTGTCGTCGGTATAACTAGTTTTTCCATTTACTTGTACTTCATCTTGTAATCCTTTTATCGAGCTTATAGTTGTTGCCCACCGGAAGCGATCAAGGATCGCGGGCCTTCGAGTAGGAGTCGATCAAGGCTCCGAACGAAGTAAAAATCCTCCTGTCTCTGTGTGCTTGTTTTGTTTTATTCCGCTGCTTAATTACTCCGATAATTCTTACGATTCCGATAATCGAACAAAATAGCCACGAGCGCTATTCACCCCCCCTCTAGCGCGTCTCGATCCAACATTATCTACAACACCTGGTGTGTAGATACGAGAGTCACTGATCATGTCTACAACTCTTTGTAGGGGTTCCAGGAAACTTGACAACTATTTGAAGGAGAGATAACCGTCTACATGGGCAATGCTACTGAGGTGGTGGTTGTTGTAGTGGGAGACGTCTACTTATCATTTGATAGGAATAGAAGTTTGGTTTTAAGAAATTGTCTTTATGTACTTAGTTTCAGAAAGAATTTAATTTCAGTTTCTAAACTGTATTTGGATGGATATTCTATTTCTTTTAATAACAATGTGGTTATCAAGAGAAATAATGTTCTTATCTGTTTTGGTGCGTTGGTTGACAATTTATATACTTTAAATCCAATTTCTCCCACAAAGCAACAAATGAAAATTAATAACACATCTTATAATTCTAATAAGAGAAAGGAACCTTCGGAAATGAACCAAACATATCTTTGGCATCTAAGACTTAGTCATATTTGTAGGACCGTTGGACCGGCTAGAAGGGGGGTTGAATAGCCCTGTAAAAATCAAAACGCAAACACCCTTCTCGAACTCTTAAACTAACACTTGTAAAATAATCAAAGCAATAAACAAAGATTAGAAAAGAAGACGAGGCACCAGGTTTGACTTGGTTACAACCGGAGAGGTTGTTAATCCAAGAAAGATGATCACACTAGAATTTCTCCTTCAGGCAGAGAAGCCTCTAACAAAGTTGAAGCGCACAACAGAAGCTAACTACAGAAAGCGTACAAGTGTTTGAAAGAAATGCGTGAGTTCTGAATTAATTGAAAGCTTCTGGACCAAGGCTATATTTATAGCCTTGGTCGGGGCGCCTAGAAGGGTTCCGGGTGCTCTAGGGGGATAAAATTTTATCCCACAACGTTCAGATCGAGTTTTGACTCGATCTGGTCAAAATACTGGGTCTGGGCGCCTGGAAGGGTTCTGGGTGCCCCGGGCTGCTCTGGGCGCCCCGGACTATTCCGGGCGCCCCGGAGCCCAAAGTCAACCAACGTTGACTTTTTCATCCGGGGACCACTGCTCCGGTTTGGTTCAGCTCGGTCTGGGTCTTCTACTCCGGATTCGCTTGCTTGGGTGATCTCTGCTACCCGGAATAGGGCTCACCTGAACCCAAGTTCCGGTCTTCTCGAGCGGGCTTCCCTCCGGCTTCTCGTACCTCAGAATCGCTGCGTGTTTCCTTCTCGTCCGCCGGCGTACTCATCCGCAGTTTTTGTCCCTCGGACGCACCGCATGCTATCCTTCTCGCTAGCTGCGTCTCTTGCTCCCCGATCAATCTTCCGCTCCGGCTTTCGTCCCTCGGAACCACCGCACGCTTCCTTCTCGTCCGCCGGTGTACTCTTCCGCAGCATCTCGTCCCTCGGACTGCCGTCCTTCACGCTAGCCACGTCTTCCACTCAACTACCTGTGCTCCTAAGCTCCTGCACACTTAGACACAAGGTTAAATACACACAGGACTAACTTAACTTGTTGATCACACCAAAACAATCTTGGAGTTCCAACAATCTCCCCCTTTTTGGTGTGATCAACCCAAGTTAAGCTAGGGTTAAAATAGACATAAAATAAAAATAAGTAAATTAACTTAATTTGCAATTTAAGTGCAAAAAGATAGAAAAGATAAAAAAAAAATTAAATCTATCTACCTCCCCCTAGACTTATACTTTCTCTTCTTCCCCTTTGATCACAAAAAAAATGGGGTTCCAAGAAAAAACAATCTAAGGGTTAAAAATTTAGAGAAATTTTTTTTTTTAGTTTCAGGAAAAAGTTTTTTGAGAAAAACTTAGGAATTTTTGAGAATTTTTCTAAGTAAGAAAAATCCTAAGTAACAAATTTTTGAAATAAATTAAAAAATCCTAACTTAAATTTTTGAGAGTGTTTAAGCCAAAAAATGACTTAAAAAAATCTTTCTAAGTAAGTAAATTTCTAAATTGAAATAAAATGTTTTGAATAACCTTTTTAAAGCACTAATTAATTCTTGTATTAATGCTTTATTAGTAAGTTAATTAAACATTTATTTCAATATTTTGGCTTTCAGGTCGTGGCGAGGCACTAGGCCTTCTTGGTTATTGGAGCAACAACCACTTCCTTGACAAAACCTCATAAGGAAATTCTTTGTTTAATTTTCTCACTTAAAGCGCTAATTTTAATTTTACAATTTAGTTTAGGCATGATTTAGGAACCCAATATAGGTTCCACCCTACTTGATTAATTAAAAAGCTTTTAGGTATATATTTTCTTTAAATGTTCCTAATTTGTAACGACCCGCCTTCTACTGGCTAAGCTGTAAGGCCGGACCGTCACATTATGCTGTGCTAACTAATCCATGACCATCATTAAATCTAGATGCGGAAGCTGTACTAATCAAAATTTTGCTAAACTATTGTCATTTCTTTATTCTACATGTGCTAAGGGGTGTAATCTAAGCTATTCATGACATCTATTACATCTCCCAATGGTCAAGGAACTTAACTAAGGGTTTCTTGCTAATATCAGGCCTCCCAATCGATCCACGGATCGATTGGAATGGTCGAATAGATCCAGTGATCGATTCAGAAGGCTACTGTGCTCGGCCGATATTCTGGATCGATCGGCTGATCGATCCAGACTGGTCAATCGATCCAGTGATCGATCCCAGGGCCTTCTGTTCGCGACAGAGAGCGTCTGGATTGATCGGCTGATAGATCCAGAGGCCTACTGTTCACGAGACGAATTGCCCAGTCAATCCTTCGATCGATTGGAAACCCTCGAATCGATCAGCTGATCGATTCGAGTTTCTGATTTCATGCCAATTGTCTGATTTCAGCACTTGTTCGTGCCAAAACTACTTATAACATTTCTAAACTAAATGCCAAACATTCTAACATCACAAAAACAGTATTCTAAACATGATAGGATGCTTGATTAACTAATTCATAACATTTAACATGCTAAGGTGCAAAATAACAAAATGCTAAAAGGTTCTAGTGCTTAAACAAACTTGCTGAAATTCCCTAAGATCTCTATTCCAAGTTCCATCCACACACATCTTCGTAGCATTGCCCTCCAGCCTCCGCTAGTCCATCTTTCCTTTACCTTTATCTGCAGTATAAGGAAAAGAAAGTATCTGTAAGCTTTCGCTTAGTAAGAAACCATCTACCTCACTAAAACATGCAATCGATGCAAATCATGCTTTGAAAACATGCTATTTAAAACATGTACTGATTGAACTAAAACATGGCATGCTATCATACAATACATAGCAATCAAAAGCTAGTCATGACATACTATCATCTAAAGCATGTGTAACATGAACTGAACATAGAGCTATCATACATAATCATAAGAGTGAGCTGAGCTGAGCTGAAACATGAACTGAGCTAAACTAAACTAAGCTAGCACTGAATTTAAACTGTATACACAACTGATTTGTGAGAGTTTAAAAACTATACATATAATAGATGAAAATATATAATCATGCTGCTAATGGGCCCGGCAACTGTACGTGCTATGCGTGCATCCCTAGCTAGACCCGGGTTTGCAAGTCCCGAATTTAGTAGGGTTGCTAGGTTATTTGAACCTAGGGACGACTGTGGGAGCCCAACCCAATGGATATCTAATCCAGTACAGTGCCACTGAGAAAGTAAAATACTGAACATAAGCTAATAAATTCTCGTCTTGCTTTTACTAGGTTGTCCAAACCTAGAACTAGGTTATCTAAACCTAGAGGCGACTGTGGGAGCCCACCCATTGGACATCTAGTCCTGTAAAAACTGGAGCAAGACTAACTAAGCTATGAAATGCTTCTATTGCATTTATCTAAGCCACTAAAATGCCTAAGTTGCATTTTTCTGTGCTAAACAATTAAATCGAACACTTGGTATGCGCTAATTCGCATCCTTTGGGTCGGTAGTCTACATATTACTAAACTAATACATGAAATTCACACGAGAGCTACTTATACTGTAGGTGAGGGGTTTCTTACCTCCTGTTCGGATTTTCTTACAGTTCTAATCGCTAGATCTCCGGAGGAGACGATCCTTTCGACGATCTTCTCGCGCCTATGCGTTCTTCTCGCGGAGGGAAGCGTCCTCGTGCTTTTGTGTTGCCGGGAGGTGCTCCTAGAACCCTTGGCTTGGTGCGCTGAGAGAAGGAGAGAAGAAGGGAGAGGGGTCGGCAGAAACTAGGGTGAGGAAGGAAAAGTTACGTTCAAAGAAAATAACTCTTCACTTAATTCCTCCCTATTTATATTAAGTGGTAATTTCCGGCCCAACTTGAATATAAATTTAATTGTCTCCCTTTCCTTCCAGCACGGCCCTGCTGGGTTCACTTGGTTACCATGGTTCACCATAAGTCATAGGACCCAATAGATCTCGGGTTCAATTCCCGCGTAGGCTATTTTACGGTCCTATTTATTTTTGCTACTTCCGCTACTCTAAAAATTCCATAAAAATATTCTAAAATTCTAGAAAAATCATAGAATATTTCTAAAATAGTTTTGAGAATTTTCGAGCGTTACATAATTTGTTCCGGATGATATTTAAAATACCAATTTAAATTATTAAATCTTCTAAAATTGGTTTTAGACGAACATGCATAGTTTTTCAAGTTATCTACTTGAATTTTCAAATCATCATTTTCAAGTTTCAATTTTTCATTTGCTATTTTTAATTTATCTAATTCTTCTAAGGGACAAGACTTAGCTAGAATTATTTTTAAATTTTTATTTTCACTTTCTAATTTGCAGCAATCTTTTGTTAAAAGTTTAATGAACTTAAACATTTTATCGGGAGGAAGAGATCATACCTGACTTACCTTGTCGATCTCGTTGTCCGTTTCTCCCCTTGAGCTGCTGCTTTCTTCCGACGTGTCTCCCCCTTCATCGATGCTCTCGATGCTCATTTCGGAAGAGCTTGAATCGCAGTCGTCGTCTTGATGACTCGCCATCAGTGCGAGTCCGGAGAATGCTTCGACTTCCTATTCGGACGACGTATCGTCCCACGTCGCCTTCAGGGCCTTTCATTTTTTGGATAGGCTTCTTACCCTTTTCCTTGTCTTTGTTCTTTAGCTTGGGGCAGTTGTCCTTGACATGCCCTTCTTTGTCGCAATGGTAACAGCAGATCGTTCTTTTCTTTCTACCCTGTGGATGGTTAGTTTTTCTAGAATTGTATAACTTCTTAAATCATCTTACCATCATTACCATTTCCTCATCGTCGAGAGAAGATTCTGATTCAGGTTCATCTCTCGAAGCTTTGAGGGCGACGTTGTTCTTTGGCTCCCTCATTCCTGCACATCTTGACTCATGCACTTCAAATGTTGAAAAAAATTCTTCTAATGAAATTTTTTCTAAGTCCTTCGAAATGTAAAAAGTATCTACTAGTGATGCCCATTTTGAATTTCTAGGGAAGGAATTTAAAGCGTACCTGAGCGAATCTCGGTTACTTACCTCTTCTCCGAGATATCCGAGATTCGAAAGTCCGGTGATGAGCTCCTGTATCCTCGAGTGTAGATGTGCAATTGTTTCACCTTCTTCAAGACGGAGGTTGGTGAGCTGGTTGTGAAGTAAGTCCCGTCTCGTAAGCTTGGCTTCGGATGTTCCTTCGTGTAATTCAAGGAACTTCTCCCAAAGCTCCTTTACCGAGTTGCAGGTGCCGACACGGTTGACTTCTTGTGGCGGAAGTACGGTTAGCAGATGGAATTCTGCTTTCTTGTTTGCCACGTACTCGGCCTGCTCTTTCTTTGTCCATTGATTTTTCGCTTTGCCCTCGGGAGCTTCAAAATCGAGTTCCATTGTTAGTAATAAATCAAAATCGGTACCAAAAAATACCTCCATGTGCTTCTTCCAGCTTGCAAAGTCCCCCTCGAATTTTGGTGGGTGGATGTTAGATCCGGTCATCTCGTTGATTCGTTCGGCGGTTAGTCCTCCTGAAGCGTCTCGGCTCTGATACCACTTGTAGGACCATTGGACTGGCTAGAAGGGGGGTTGAATAGCCCTGTAAAAATCAAAATGCAAACACCCTTCTCGAACTCTTAAACTAACACTTATAAAATAATCAAAGCAATAAACTAAGATTAGAAAAGAAGATGAGGCACCAGGTTTGACTTGGTTACAACCGGGGAGGTTTTTAATCCAAGAAAGATGATCACACTAGAATTTCTCCTTCAGACGGAGAAGCCTCTAACAAAGTTGAAGCGCACAACAGAAGCTAACTACAGAAAGCGTACAAGTGTTTGAAAGAAATGTGTGAGTTCTGAATTAATTGAAAGCTTCTGGACCAAGGCTATAAATATAGCCTTGGTCGGGGCGCATGGAAGGGTTCCGGGCGCCCTGGGGGATAAAATTTTATCCCCTAACGTTCAGATCGAGTTTTGACTCGATCTGGTCAAAATACTGGGTTCGGGCGCCCGGAAGGGTTCCGGGCGCCCCGGGCTGCTCCGGGCGCTCCGGACTGTTTTGGGCACCCCGGAGCCCAAAGTCAACCAACATTGACTTTTTCATCCGGGGACCACTGCTCCGGTTTGGTTCGGCTCGGTCCGGGTCTTCTACTCCGGATTCGCTTGCTTGGGTGATCTCTGCTACCCGGAATAGGGCTCACCCGGACCCAAGTTCCGGTCTTCTCGAGCGGGCTTCCCTCCGGCTTCTCGTACCTCAGAATCGCTGCGTATTTCCTTCTCGTCCGTCGGCGTACTCATCCGCAGTCTTTGTCCCTCGGACGCACCGCGTGCCGTCCTTCTCGCTAGCTGCGTCTCTTGCTCCCCGTGCAATTTTCCTCTCCGGCTTTCGTCCCTCGGAACCACCGCACGCTTCCTTCTCGTCTGCCGGTGTACTCTTCCGCAGCACCTCATCCCTCGGACTGCCGTCCTTCACGCTAGCTGTGTCTTCCACTCAACTACCTGTGCTCCTAAGCTCCTGCACACTTAGACACAAGGTTAAATACACACAGGACCTAACTTAACTTGTTGATCACACCAAAACAATCTTGGGGTTCCAACAATATTAACTTAAGTAGGATTCAAAGGCTTAAAGCTGATGGACTCTTGGGTTCATTAGTGGTGGAAAACTTTCCAACCTGTGAATCTTGCTTGGAAGGTAAAATGACCAAGTGACCTTTTTAAGGCCAAGGGGTATAGAGCTAAAGATATGTTAGAACTGGTTCATTCTAATTTGTGTGGTCTTATGTCTATCCAGGCAAGAGGTGGCTTCGAATAATTTGTCTCTTTCATAGACGATTATTCAAGATATGGATACATTTACTTGATGTGCCGCAAGTCTGAGTACTTTGATAAGTTCAAAGAGTACAAGGCTGATGTGGAGAAACGTCATGGTAAAAGTAATAAGACACTACGGTCTGATCGTGGTGGCAAATACCTCTTAGGAGAGTTTAAGAACTACTTATCAGATGCTAGGATTCAATCCCAATTGTCCGCACCTGGTACACCCCAACAGAATGATGTGGCAGAATGATGGAATATGACTCTTATGGAAATGGTTAGATCGATGATGAGTTATTCAGAATTACCAAATTCGTTTTGGGGATAAGCTCTGGAAACGACAGTGCACATTCTGAACTTGGTACCTTTTAAATCAGTAACCTCTACTCCCACATAATTGTGGAATGGGCGAAAGCCCAGTTTGAGACATATTCGGATTTGGGGTAGTCCAGCACATGTGCTGAAAGCAGATGCTGATAAGTTGGAATCTCGTACAGAAGTTCGCGTGTTTGTGGGTTATCCTAGAGGAACGAAATATGGTTTATTTTATAGTCCTAAAGATCAGAAGGTCATTATTAACACCAATACTCATTTTTTAGAATAAGACTATATAATGGACCACAAGCCCATAAGTAAAATTATTCTAGAAGAAATTAGAGAGGACACATCTACTTTAGTACCAACAGTACAAGATGAAGTACGAAACTGCAACATTTGTCACAAATTATGCACAGTTACAGATAGTGCCTCATCGTAGTGGGAGGATTGTTAAGCAACCTAAAAGATTCATGTTCTTAGGAGAGTCTTCAAACTTGATCCCTGGTGAACATGAACCTGATCCCCGGTCATATGACGAAGCACTCCAAGATAAAGATGCAGCATCTTGGAAAAAAGCGATGAATTCTAAAATAGAATCTATGTATTCTAATAAGGTCTGGGAGCTTGTAGAACCACCAAATGGTGTAAAAACCGTTGGATGCAAGTGTATCTACAAAAGGAAAAGAGGGACAGACGGGAAGGTAGAAACCTTCAAAGTAAGGCTTGTTGCGAAAGGGTATACTCAGAAAGAGAGAATCGATTATGATGAGACCTTTTCACCGGTAGCTATGCTTAAGTCTATCTGGATACTCTTATCCATTGCCGCTCATATGGATTATGAGGTTTGGCAAATGGATGTCAAGACAGCTTTCCTTAACGGAAGTCTTGAAGAAAACATCCATATGAAGCAACCAGAGGGGTTCATTGAAAAAGGAAAAGAGCATCTAGTGTGCAAGCTCAATCGATCCATTTATGGACTTAAGCAAGCTTCAAGATCTTGGAACATCTGGTTTAATGAAGTAATCCAGTCATATGGATTTATTCAGTGTCTGAATGAGTCTTGTGTATACAAGAAATGTAACGGAAACGTGGTGGTATTTCTTGTACTATACGTAGATGACATTTTGTTAATTGGCAACAATGTCAAAGTGTTATCGGACGTAAGTGTATGGTTGTCCAAACAATTCGATATGAAGGACTTAGGAGAATTTGCACACATTCTTGAGATCAAAGTCATAAGGGATCGCAAGAAAAGGATGTAGTGCCTATCTCAAGCTTTATATTTAGATACAATCCTTGCTCGTTTTAGCATGCAAAACTCCAAGAAAGGTTTCTTACCTTTTCAGCATGGAGTATCTTTATCTAAAGAGATGTCTCCGAAGACATAAAAGGAGATAGAGGACATGAAGGCTGTAACGACCCGCCTTCTACTAACTAAGCTGTAAGGCCGATCGTCACATTATGCTATGCTAAACTATTCCCTGACCATCATTAAATCTAGATGCGGAAGCTGTGCTAATTAAAATTTTGCTAAACTATTGACATTTCTTGACTCTGTACATGCTAAGGGGTGTAATCTAACTATTCATAATATATCTTACCTCCCCCATGGTCAAGGAACTAAATTAAACATTTTCCCACCGTTATCAGACCTCCCAATCGATCCACAGATCGATTGAAATGGTCGGATCGATCCACCGATCGATCCAGCACGCTACTGTGCTCGGGGCAATATTCTGGATCGATTGGCTGATCGATCCAGACTGGCCAATCGATCCAGTGATCGATCCCAGGGCCTTCTGTTTGCGATGGAATTGGCTGGATCTATCGGCTGATCGATCCAGACGCCTACTGTTCGCGAGCCGAATTGCCCAGTCGATCAGTTGATCGATTGGAGACCCTCGAATCGATCAGCTGATCGATCCGAGTTTCTGATTTCGACCAAAGGTCTGATTTCAGCACTTGTTCGTGCCAAAATCACCTACAACAATTCTAAACCAAATACCAAACATTCTAACATCACAAAATGGTATTCTAAACATGATAGAATGCATAATTAACTAATTTATAGCATTAAAGATACTAAAGTGTAAAATAATGAAAAGCTAAAAGTTCTAATGCTTAAAACAAAGCTTGCTAAAGTTCCCTAAGATCTCTATTCCAAGTTCCTGCCCACACACATCTTCGTAGCATTGTCCTCCAGCCTCCGCTAGTCCATCTTTCCTTTACCTTTATCTGCAGTATAAGGAAAAGGAGTATCTATAAGCTTTCGCTTAGTAAGAAACTATCTACCTCACTAAAACATGCACACGATGCATTTATGCTTTTAAAACATGCTATTAAACAGATGCTGAACTTGTTAAAACATGGTATACTGAAATCACTGAATATGAACACGAAAGCATGGCATACAAAGCTAACCACAAACTATCATGTTTATCAATAAGAAAGAACTGAACTGAAACATAGCTGAGTTAAACTAAAGCTGAACTAGAAATGATTTAGAATATAATCACATGACTGATTGTGAGTTTGGAAAACTAATATCATAATAGATTAAAATGCATAATCATACTGCTAATGGGCCCGACAACTGTACATGCTATGCGCGCATCCTTAACTAGACCCGGGGTTGCAAGTCCCGAATTTAGTAAGGTTTACTAGGTTATCTTAACCTAGGGACCGACTATGGGAGCCCAACCCAATGGATATCTAATCCTGTACAGTGCCCCTACTGAAAATAAAATACTGAATCATAGCTAATTAATTTATCTTGCTTTTACTAGGTTATCTGAACCTAGAGGCGACTGTGGGTGCCCACCCATTGGACCGTAGCCCCATATAAGCTGTAGCAAGAATAACTAAGCTATTTTAAATGCTTCTATTGCATTTACTGAGCTATTAAAAATGCCTACTATAGCACTTTACTGAGCTAAGCATTTTATCGAACACTTAGTGTGCTCCAACTCTCCTCTCTATTAGGGAGACCACCTCTAGGTACCCGACAACGTCTAGAATCTCCAACTGAAAGGAGGAAACGTGTCTGGCCCATCTAGAGGTGCTCAACTAAATCCCTAAACCTGCGAGGAGGGTTAAATACACCCTATGCGTCGAAAAGTCTGCATATAACTAATTTAAAAACATAGAATCGTACGAAAAGCTACTTATACTGCAGGTGAGGGGTTTCTTACCTCATACGCTAATTTTCTTACAACCCTATTCGCTAGAATTCCGGTGGAGACGATCCTTTCGACAATCTCCTCGCTCCAACGCGTTCTTCTCGTGGAGGGGAACGTTCTTGTGCTGGAATCGCTGCCGGAAGGTGCTCTTAGGGCCCTAGGGAGAGAACCCTAGGGTTGGCGCCGAGAGGAAGAAGGAGAAGGAGAGGGGGCGGCGTGTAAGGTGAGGTCTCGGTGGAGAATTCCCGAGCCAAAGAAATAAACCAAACCCACTCAAGTTTTCTATTTATATTAAGTGGGTATTTCGGCCCAACTCTAATATAATTATTATTGATTCCCTATTCTTTCAGCACACCCTTGCTGGGGCTCCTGGCTAGCCAGATTCACTTAAGTCTCGGCTCGGCTAGAGGTCATGGGTTCAATTCCCGCGAAGGCTGTTTTACGCTTATATTTATTTTTGCTACTTCCGCTACTCTAAAAATTTCGGAAAAATATCTAAAAATTCCAGAAAAATCATAGAATATTTCTAAAATAATTTTGAGAATTTTCAGGCGTTACAAAGGCAGTTCCTTATGCTTCGACTATGGGAAGCCTAATGTATGTAATGCTGTGTACGAGACCGGATATCTATTTTGCCGTGGGCATGGTTAGCAGATATCAAAGTAACCCTGGATAAGGACATTGGGCTGCTGTAAAGCATATATGGAAGTACCTGAGAAGGACTAAAGATTATATGCTAGTTTACCAAGCAGATGATATGCTCTCTGTGGGTTACACGGATTTAGACTGCCAATTAGATAGGGACAGTAGTAAGTCTACATCAGGCTATGTGTTTTACTTTAGGAGGTGGAGTCATTTCATGGAGGAGTGTTAAGCAGAAATGCATTTCTGACTCAACCATGGAAGCTGAGTATGTGGCAGCCTCTGAGGCAGCCAAAGAAGATGTATGGCTTAGGAACTTCCTAATGGACTTAGATGTGATTTCTGGTTTACCCAAAATCATCACAATTTATTGTGATAATAGCGGTGCAGCTGCAAACTCGAAGGAACCACAAGCCCATAAGGCGAGTAAACATATAGAGCACAAGTACCACCTGATACGAGACATCGTAAAGAGAAAAGAAGTTGTTGTCGCCAAGATTGCATCAGCAGATAACCTGGCAGATCCTTTCACTATGGCCCTTCTGGCAAAAGCTTTTGATCGGCATGTGGAGGGGATAGGAATCAGATGTATGGCAGCAGATATGGCAGCTTAGTCTTTTAGTATAAGTGGGAGATTATTAGAGTGTATACTAAAAGCCTAGCTTTTGTAAACATTTATTTTGAAATAAAGAATCACATTGGTCAAAAATGTCTACATTTATATGCTAAGTGTAGTTGTTCAATTAATTTATATTGTAGATAATATGGTGTGTGGTGTCACACACAGAAGATCATGTTATCGGTTCTTTATAAATTATAAACAGTAGCTCACGACTAAGATGGATAGGAACAAACCATTGGAATAGTTGTAGTGTAATTTGGTATTAGTTTATCTTAACTATAAAATTACACTAGTACACTCTTAGTGTATTAAGCAGGACCATTTAAGGTAAGTTCCTTTAATACTGACTTAATAAAAGAACAAGACCTTAGTTATTATGGAAGTGTATGCTCTTAATCCTAATATAATAACAAACACATTTATTTAGTATTTATTTCTTTGACTTATCAAAGGGTGAGATTTAGCTCGTTAAATCAAAAGGCCTGATAAGTTGGGAAATGATATTACTTATAGTGTGTGTTGTTGATTATAGAAGGAAACTGTGTCCTAGTAATCTAGGTTGATAATGTCCCCAAGAGGAGCTCATAAGGATTGTCATGTTAAACCCTGCAGGTGGACTTAGTCCAACATGACAATAAGGTTGAGTGATACTACTCTTGGACTAAGATATTAATTAAAGTGAGTTGTCAGTAACTCAATTAATTAGTGGACATCTGACATCTTAAACACAGGGAGATTAAAACACTCATAATAAGAAGGAGCCCAAAATATAATTTGGGATTGGTGCGGTAGTTCAATAATAATTCTTTAGTGGTATGAATTATCATTGATGAAATTAAGTTAGGTGTTCGGGGCGAACACGGGAAGCTTATTTTCATTAGGAGACCAAAACCAATTCCTCCTCTCGGTCCCTATCGTAGCCTCTTATTTATAAAGTATTATACCCACCTATACCCACCTTCCTACCCAACCTTATGTGGCCGGCCAAGCAAGCTATGAGTTCAAGCTTGGGTCGACCTAGCCATAGGTTGAGCCAAGTAAAGGACGTGGCCGACCCTAGCTTGGAGCCCAAGCTTGGTGTGGCCGGCCATGTAAAAAATAAAAGGGATTTTATTTAAAATCTTTCCATATGTGGAAGCCATGATTTTAAAAGAGAGTTTAAAATTTAAATCTTTCCTTTTATAGCTTTCTACAAAAGATTAAGAGAAAGATTAGATATCTTTCCTTATTTGTAGTTAAAAGGAAGATTTTAATTTTAAAGAAAACTTTTCTTTTTGGAAATCATCCACATGTTTTAATAGAGAGATTTTAATTTATAAAATTTCCTTTTATAACCAACCATGAAGGGAAAAATTATTAGAGAAATTTTATTTTAAAATTTCTGGAAACAAATAAGGAAGTTTTAATTTTGTGTTTAAAACTTGCCTTATTTGGAGCACATGAGGTGGCTGACCATGTAAAGGGTTAAAAGGAATTTTTAATTAAATTTTCTTTATTAGCCAATGACAAGGAGAATAAGGGAATTTTAATTATAATTAAAATTTCTTATATGCCAAGACCAAGGAATATAAAAGAGGGGGTAGAGGTGTCTCACCTCACAACATATCTTCTAGTATTTTCCTCTCTTTTCTTCCTTGGTGGTGGCCGACCCTATCATCTCTTCCTCTCTTCTTCTAGTGGCCGAACCTATCATCCTCTTGGAGCTTTTTTTGGTGGCCGGATTTGCTTGGTGAAGAAGGAGAGAAAGAAGGCTTTGTTTCCTAGTTTTCCTTGGAGCTTGGTTGGTGGCCGAGACTAGCTATCTCTTGGAGAAGGTTGCTTGGCCAAAACTTGGAAGAAGGAGGAAGGAGGCTTGGTGAATTCTCATCTCGGTAGATCGTTGGCCACACAACATCCGAGATAAGAAGAGGAATACGATAGATGATCAAGAGGTTGTTGCTTACAAAGAAAGGTATAACTAGTAATTGTTTTCCGCATCATACTAGTTTTCTTTGTATGAATTCCAAACACAAGAGGCATATGATTTTAGGTTTCCGATTTGTTTCGAATTTGTGTTTCTTTGTTTTTCGATCTTGTGATTTGATTATTCTTTCTGGTTAAACCTAGGGTTACTATAAGGAAATTAAATATTAAATTTTGTTGAATGACTTTGTCTAGGAAGTGGTGGTTGCTCCCATATCTAAGAATGCCTAGTGCCTCGCCATGTTTAGCCTGGAAGTCGATTTCTGAAATTAATATTTAATTGAATTTGTAACATAGGTGGATTTGGATCTATAATGTTAAGTATCGTTTGCAATCAAAGTCTAAACCTCTAAGAACAGATAAGTTAAATTTGGAATCAATGATGTTAAGTTCCATTGGCGATTCTGAATTTAATTTCTAAAAGAACACAATAGGTTGTTAGGAAGGTTCAGGACTTGTACAAAAATTTTGTACAGGGGAACCGATACGATATTCCCAGTAGCAACCAACAGGAATTGGGGGCCTTGGACTTGAGTTTAGGCAAGTCAAAGGTGGGTCAATCGATCAACCGATCGATTGAATCGTAGTCCAATCGATCAGATGATCGATTGGGAGTAATTGTCACGATTATAGAACCCTTCCCAATCGATCAGCCGATCGATTAGTCACCTCCAATCAATAGGTCGATCGATTGGGGAGCTAGAAATCGTGAGTTAGAGGCTGAATCGATCAGGCAATCGATTCAGGCATTTTCTAGTTGTAACGACCCGACCCTTTGGCCTCTTGGGCGGCCCTTGCGGCGGCCCACTGGTGGCCCCTTATGTCGTCGGCCCATTTGGCGACCTCTAATGTCGTCGACCGACGACCCTTGGCCGTGCCGTTACTTACTAGGACTTTCCACCCCTGGCAGTGGATTTTTACCTTCCCCAGGATTCGAACTCTAGACCTTCAGGCTTAAGTACTAGAGTTTATGAATCCTGGTAGCCAAGTGAGAGGCCAGGGGTGGAAAGTCCTAGTGAGTAATGGGCCGCCGCAAGGGCTACCCAAAGAGGCCAAAGGGCTGGGTCGTTACAATAAAAGGCGCCTTTTTATTGTAATGACCCGGCCCTTTGGCCTCTTTGGGTGGCCCTTGCGGCGACCCACTGGCGGCCCCTTATGTCGTCGGCCCATTTGGCGACCTCTAATGTCGTCGACTGACGACCCTTTGGCTGTGTCGTTACTCACTAGGACTTTCCAACCCTGGAAGTGGATTTTTGCCTTCCCCAGGATTCGAACTCTAGACATCCAGGCTAAGTAGTAGAGTTTATGAATCCTGGTAGCCAAGTGATTTTTATTGTAACGACCCGGCCCTTTGGCCTCTTGGGCGACCCTTGTGGCGGCCCAACTAGCGGCCCTTATGTCGTCGACCCATTTGGCGACCTTTCATGTCGTCGACCAACGACCCTTTGGCCGTGACGTTACTCATTAGGACTTTCCACCCTTGGCAGTGGATTTTTGCCTCTCCCAGGATTCGAACTCTAAACCTCCAGGCTTAAGTATTAGAGTTTATGAATCCTGGTAGCCAAGTGAGCGCCTCTCACTTGGCGTCTGAGTTGGCTCATTGTTTTACCATGAAAGACTTGGGTATACTATGCTACTTTCTAGGCATTGAGGTTGCTTATTCCCCGAAAGGTTATTTTTTATCTCAGTCAAAGTATATATCTAATCTATTTATGTGTGCTTATCTTACTGATAATAGAGTTGTTGATACTCCTATAGAGACTAATGTAATGACCCACCCTTCTTACTACTACTCTCTAAGGGTGATTGTTACCTATCTATACTCTACTTACTAATGTCACTAACGCTATTAATAGCATCAGTTAGATTTATCACGACCCAGAGGAATTTCTACCGAAAAATTTCGGCAGAGTCTCCCCTGTACCGGTGACCAAATCCATAATACAAACAATATATACGCATCCATAGGCGACTGGAACACATTTTTCACAACCACGCAGTAATAAAATCACACTATAATCAATGAAAACTAGTCTAGCAATAAGAACTAAACATAACTCCAAGAGTAGGACATGATAAGCTACAAATACGAATCAAACTCAATCACACTCTCACAAAACTTCATAATAGTATTTAAGAAGAGAACTAAAACATAAACTCTAAACAGATAGGTCCTGAAGATTTGCTAGCAAACTCTGGATCTCTCCATAGTCCAGTCATCACACACCTTCATCACCACCACCACCCTGTCGCCTCCCTTTCATATCTTAGCTTTTCCTTTATCTGCAGTAGGAGGAAAAAATAAAACTATAAGCAAAACACTTAGTAAGTACTAATCTATCTCACAAAAAACTCGAAGTGCATAAAAAGAATGCAACAATACTAAACTGAAATGCTAAAAGCAAAGCTGCATGTACTCATGGTATACAGAAATAAAACTGAATACTAAACATGCTCACTAACTGATAGGAAAATAATGAAACTACTACTGTAGGTTCATAATTAAAGAAACTAACTTCTATTGATTCTAAGCATAATACTCGTTTCATTTTCGTATATCTTTATACCAGAAATTAATCTTTTAATTTTCTCTTTTACTTTCTTCTTCTTTTCCTCTTTTACTCTTTTCTTTTCTTTTCTTTTCTTCTTTTACTCTTTTCTTTTCTTTGGGCCCAGGCTTAGTACCATCTTTTGCGCGCTCTCTAATAGTGACTGGGGTAGCGAACCTCCAGCCCTATGAGGATAAAGACCTCGGTCTTACCAGGGCCAAGACCTCAGAATTGGTCATCTGGATTTGTTTAACGACAACCTCGGAAGTCGGGTACTAGCCTCTTACTTTAAATTACTTGTTATCTTTTCTAACTAGACCTTGGTCTTTTCCTTTACTTCTAACTTCTACTAAATTCCTAAAAGGATTTAATAGAACACATAAAATTCTGCACTAAAATTCTGCTCATGATAATCTAATAGCAAAGAGGACTAGTCATGCTCAACTAATAAATAAAAGTTGTACATGCTCATTTAATAACAATGAATGCTACTGGTGATCACTAATAGCAATGAGAGTTGTACATGTCCAACTAATAGCAATGAAAGCTACCTATGTTCAACTAATAGAAATGAAGACTGTACTCGTGCACATGATAACAAACAGAAGCTATGGGTGTTCAAATAATGGCATTGAAAGGCTGTACACGCACAATAATAGCAAATAAAAGCTACTGTTAAGGAACTACATACTGGAATGCTTACGTACAGCTAAAAGGGTAAATGACATCCACACATGAAATTTGTACAATAGACTTTATAAAGAAAAATCTGCTCATGTGCCTAAGAATTTTCTAAACTAAAATTAGAATGCTACATATAGGCTGTTGATTCTGCTACAAATTATCTAATTTAAGCTAGCACAATCTGGAGAGGATTAGCAATCAAGATGAAGCATCCAATCCGAATTTTGTTGCAACCAACAAAACGCCTCAAAGAAAATGGGCTACCAACTTCCAAATCCGGTCAAAAATTCGTTCTACATGAATTAAGCAAGAACAGCTCCAAAACTTCAACCAAACTCTTGGGAGTTATCCCTAAACCTCTAGCAATCAATTCTTAAAGTAAGCTACTGCCACATTAAAAAGAAGTAAGCGAATCTCATATAGAATTCTCTAAGCATGCTATAGAATGCTACGGCAGAAATAACATGAAGAAAACAAATCTCGAAAATTCCCCTTAATCCCAAAATTTCTGCACACATGATCCAAACAAGAGAAACTATATCCCTAGCACAATAAATTCTGCACAACCAAATTCGGAAGCAAGGAAGAAAACCCTAACATGTATTTCTACTCGGCACTGTGAAATCCAGAAGAAAGGAAGAAAATCGAAGCTCGGAGCAACTCCTACCACAGGTGAGTAGTACTTACAGCGGTGTGCTTGCACTTACAACTGAAGGAGAGGAAAAAGGCTTTTAGGATTCGGGCGAAGCCTCTCGGCAACTCCTTTGTGCTTCCGAGCTCCTTCCATCGGGATGACCACGCACGGTGAAGCTTGAAGATTGGACGAAAGAGTCCTTTTGCCGACACCGGAGAGGAACCCTAGCGCCATCGCCTCGGTGTGTTTTCCGCCCGCACAGCTGCCGCACGCGAAGGAGAGGGGAACGAGATTCGGGTTCGGGAAAAGAAAACCTAAACCTTTTCTTATATCTAGGGTTTTCCCAAATAACTAAACTTTAACTCTTTTTCTCTCCATTCTTAGTTAACAAAGCCCGTGTAGCTCAGCTGGTTGGGATGTGTCCGGTTGGGTCAGTCCGACCCGAGGTCGTGGGTTTGAGTCTCACCTTCAACGGTTTTTTGTCAAAACTTCTTTCTTTTTGTAAACATACTAAACGACCTCCAAAAATTACGTAGAAATACTCTAAAAATTCCTAAAAATCTCTAGAATATTTTAAAAGTATTTCCAAATATTTTTATGGACTTTTAGAACTTGAAATAGGGAAAATTGGGTCGTTACAACTAATGCTCGATATTCTCCATCTGATGGCTCACCTTTGCCAGATCCTAGTTTGTACAGAACTATTGTTGGAAGCTTGGTTTATGTCACCTTGACTCATCCAAATATTGAGTATGATGTTCATGTGGTTAGTCAATTTATCGCTGCACCAACAACAATTCATTGGGCTATTGTTCTTCGTATTCTCAAGTATCTTCAGGGCACTCAATTTCAAAGCCTTTTATTTCCTTCTACTTCATCTCTTGAGCAACGTGCATATTCTGATGCAGATTGGGCTAGTGATCCTACGGATCACAAATCTACCACTGGCTTCTGTATTTTTCTTGGTGATTCCCTCATTTCTTGGAAGAGTAAAAAGCAAGATGTAATTTCTATATCTTCTATAGAAGTTGAGTATCGTGTCATGGCCTGAACTACTTGTGAGATAGTTTGGTTGTGTTGATTGCTTGCAGATATGAGTGTCTCTCTTCATTAACGTACTCCATTATATTGTGATAATCAGAGTGTATTCAAATTACATGCAATTCAGTTTTTCATGAGCGGACGAAACATATTGAAATTGATTGTCACATCACTCATTACCATCTTCAGATTGACACCATCACATTACCTTTTATTCCTTCAAAGCTACAGATTGCTGATATGTTTACTAAGGCACATTTCGCTTTATGTTTTCGTTTCTTATCTGATAAACTCTCAATGCTTCTAGCTATAGCATCGTAAGTTTGAGGGGGAATGTTAGATTATATATTTATTTGTTTATAGATTTTAGGACAATTTGGACTTTTTCCTTTTTTTTATAGAGTTTAGGGTTTCTTAACTTAACTATATAAGACCTTATACTCTGTATCAATTTTAAGATCCAATAATATGGTTAGTTTTTTCCTTCTCTTAATTTCTACATGTATCACTCCACCAACTCTATAATGACTCAATTTCTCATTGATTCAAGCATCAACCTCTAGCTTTAATGTTCTTGGTAGCAGATCCGTCTATTCTATGGCTCTTCAACAACCTTATTCAGTGGGTTGAGGTCTTAATTCTGCTACACATCTTTGAAAATCTTGAAGCAAATCATCACACCATTTCAGGCTATGTTTTAGTGGCCCAGACTCTTTCCCATAAGTACCTTTCATGTGCATTAGCCCCCACGTACAAATCCTAGAGCACTTAGTTTTTAACCACATACCGACATCTAGCATTTTCATATCTCGTGCCTTTGAAATAACACCCTAAAGTGTTGATTCTTTCTAAACAATCTGCACCGCATGATATAGGAACAAAGTTTAGGATCGAAAACAATGCTAGAGGGGGTGAATTGTAACACCCATGAAATTATAAGATAGGTACATGAATATTATTTTCCTTAGAGCATAGAAATGAAAATAATAAGAGAAAAAGGAAAATGAAAAAAAAACAAAAGGAAATCTAGAATAAGAAGAGGTGAGGTCAAGGATTGAAACTTGAACCTCCCACAATTAATGGAGATAAATTGATGAAGGATAACCATTAGGATAAGGAGAAATAATTGGATAGAAAGGAATGAAAAATGTAGTTAAAGGAGAAAAGAAAACTAAGCAAAAAGAACAAGAGAAAACCAAGTTGCTTACCTTCTTTTCCCTCTTGGTTAAGAAAAGGAGCAAGCAAAAGAAGGATTTACTACTTCCCTTCCTCTCTCTATTTTCGTGGGAATTAATGGAGTGGGGGAAAAGAGGAGTTGAGGGAGTGAATGAGGACATGTTTCATGGGCAAGGGAATAAATAGATTGGGAGAAGAAAAAATAAAGGATTAAATCATTTTTCCTCCTTCCTCTTGCTTCTTCATTCCTCACCGAACCAAGAACTCTCTCCCTCCCCTTTGTCCGAGAGCTAAGCTAAGTTTCTCTTCAAGAAAAACTAAGTTTAGAGAGGAGACCTTCAAGTTCTAGCCCTTACAAGCAAAGGAAACAAAAGGAGGTACAAGAAGAAGAAGCTTCCACCTTCCTTATCACCTAGAACACTTTTCTCTCTAAGGAAAACCACAAGCGAAAGGATGTAAGTTCCCCTCACCTGTGGTACAATAGCCCTTATTTTTCTATGAAGATTCGGTCACATGAAAAAGCTAAGAAAACATCATGAAGAAATTCTAACCAAGATAAGACCAAAGGAAGGACCTAGAGAATGAAAGGATCTAAAATTAATATGCTTGATATTTCTCTTGTAGCATGTATTTTATGGTAAGGATTTATCTATGTTAAAATGTTTGGTAGAACTTAGATTCATGAGTATTCGGCCATGGTAGAACTAAGGGCCTAGGAGAGCTTTAATTTAAAACTAAGTATGCCAAGATCTCCTTAAGATAAGATATGAAACTATTATGACATGCCCATGATTATATGTTAAGTTGAACTCTATTTCATGTCCATGAAGGTTCGGCTATGTTTGGATTTTTTTTTAAAAGCCTAGGAGAATTTAAAGCAAAATCTAAGATGCTCATGATCTCCTTGATGAAATGTTATGTAGCTAATCTAATGTGCTTATGTTTATTGTTGTATGGAAATTAAATTCATGCTCTATAACATTCGGCCACTTCATGATTTAGGGCTTAGGAACCTTAGAACCTAACTCAACTATGCTCATGTTATTCCTTGATATATTTGCTATGAAGGTTGTTTAAGGTTCTCATGCTTTTAGGACACTTGAACCTAAATTTTAAGTCCTATAACATTCGGCCATTACATGATGTAGGACTTAGGAAACTTGGAACCTAACTCAACCATGCTCATGTTATTCCTTGATATATTTGCTATGAAAGTTGCTTAAGGTTCTCATGTTTTAGGGCACTTGAACCCTAATTTTAAGCCCTACAAGTTTCGGTCACTTCATGATTTAGGGCTTAGGAAACTTAGAACCTAACTCAACTATGCTTGTCACGCCCCCAAAGGAGTTCCTGTCAGACAAAAATCCGGCAGAACCTCCCCTGTACCGGTGACAATCTGAAGCATCACTACAAGCAAAATACATCAGCCACATGCGGCTGGAATATTTTGCATACACAACCACTGTAACGCCCGAAAATTCTCAAAACTGTTTTAGAAATATAGTATGATTTTTCTGGAATTTTTAGATATTTTTCCGGAATTTTCCGAGTAGCGGAAGTAGCAAAAATAAATATAAACGAAAACGGTCTAAGCGGGAATCGAACCCGAGACCTATCGTGTAGAGGATAATGTTAGTAACCAGTTGAACCCAGCAGGGCCGTGCTGAAAGGAAAGGGAGACAATTAAATTTATATTAGAGTTGGTTCGGGTTACCCACTTAATATAAATAGAGGGTTTAAGTGGGGTTTGGTTTATTTTAGTTTTGGTTCGGCAACTTCCTTCTCCTCACCCTAACTCACGCCGATCCTCTCCAAACCCTCACCGCCGCCCACTCCTCTTCCTCTTCCTCTTCCTCACGCACGGCACACCAAGGCAAGGGTCCATAGGTTCACTTTCCGGCGACGACTCCAACACGAAAGAGGTTCTTCTCCGCGAGAGGAACGCGAAGACGTGATCGGATCATCGAGAGGATCATCTCCACCGGAACTCTAGCGAATAGAATCGTAAGAAATTAAGATCAGGAGGTAAGAAACCCCTCACCTGCGGTATAATAGCTCCGTTCGTTTATATGCATTAGTTATTAGCTATATGTGTAGTTTCCGGCACCTAGGATGTGTTTTAACCCTTCTCGAAGATTAGGAATTTAGTTAGCAACTTTGGATGGGCAGAACACGTTTATTCTCCTTCAGTTGGAGATCATAGACGCGGTTGGGTGCCTAGAGGTGTCTTTCCTAATGCAGAGAGGGGTTGAAGCACACCAAGTGTTCGAAAAAGGGGTTAGTTTGGCTAATTACCCTTCAGTTATGTTTATTAGCCCGATTAAATGCATTAGTAGCATTTAAATTAGTAACTTTGCTCACTACACTTATATGGGACTATGGTCCAATGGGTAGGCTCCCAGACGCCTCTAGGTTCAGATAACCTAGCTCTAGGTTCGGATAACCTAGAATCGGCATGTTATATCAGTTAGCTAAAGATATTAGTATTTTATTTTCAGTGGCACTGCATCGATTAGATATCCATTGGGTTGGACTCCCACGTCGTCCCTAGGTTCAGACAACCTAGTAAACCTGCTAAATTCGGGACTTGCAACCCCGGGTCTAGTAGGGATGCGCGCACAAAGTGGTACAATTCGGGCCCAACAAGATGTTTATTATTTTCACTTATTATGTATTAGTTTCAAACTCAAAATCAGATATGCTAGTGGAGTTTGTTTTCAGTTACAGCTTTAGTTCCAGTTAGCTTAACTTATGATTAGCTTAGTGTTATTACTTGCTATGCCATGATTCCAGTGTATATGCCATGCTTATATGTTATGCCATTAGATTTCAGTATGCCATGGTTTAGCTTTTCAGTGCATGTTTTCAAATAGCATGATTTAAATCCATGATTGCATCGTTGCATGTTTTTGTGAGGTAGATGGTTTCTTACTAAGCTTTAAGCTTACAGATTCTATTTTTCCTTATACTGCAGATAAGGGTAAAGGAAAGATGGACTAGCAGAGGAAGCTGGAGGGCAATGCGAAGATGGTGTGTGTGGCAGGAACTGGAATGAAAGATCTTAGGGATCTAACGAGCTTCATTTATACGTTAGAACTCTTTAGCATTTACTTTCAGCACTTTCAGTTTATTAGTTTGATACTGTCGTTTTCATGCACGTTAAGTTGTTAAAATGTGTTTTAGTGAGTGAAATGCCATGAACCAGTTTAGAATTGCCACTACCTGTTATTAGAATAGTTTATTATGCAGTAGGTAGTTGTTGGATTGTATTTTGGCACACCGGAGTCCTGAAATCAGAGTTCCCGGCCGAAATCAGACACTGATCGGTCTCCAGACCGATCAGTGCCTGAGCAGTGCCACTGGATCGGTCAGCCGACCGATCCAGTGAGATACAGTACGCTACGGCCACCGACCGATCCAAAGACGATACAAGAGCCTCAAGAGATTAGTACGGATCGGCCACCGACCGATCCAGCTATACCGATCGGTCGCCGACCGATCCAGCCTCGCCTGGATCGGTCTGCCGACCGATCCAGCACGGGACAGTAGCGAACCCAGATTCTGCAGGTTTAAGGATCGGTCAGCCGACCGATCCAGGTGCGAACAGTAGCACCGAAAGCCACTGATCGGTCTACCGACCGATCAGGGCACTCCTGGATCGGTCTGTAGACCGATCCAGCCAGGAACAGAAGCAATGAAGCTTCAGGATCGGACAGCAGACCGATCCAGGGTCTTGTGACCGTACCAGTATCAGTAGATCGGTCTGTAAGGCGATTAGTTTATAAGAATCAATTAGTTAGCAAAAATTTTAATTAGCCCAGCTTTCCGCACAGTATAGTTTAGCACAGTACAACTGTAGCGATTCGCCTTATAGCCTAGTAGTAGAAGGTGGGTCGTTACAGAGTGGTATCAGAGCAGTGTTCCATACTTCCTACACACACATCAGCATTGTACCTGCAGCTTCCAAGTAAGGATACCTCTACTCTCTTTATAGTTACAGTTCATGTTATATGCTTCTTGCTTGTTAGTATGTGATAGTTTAAACATGATATCAGAAACTATATAACTGTGATAGTATTAGTTATACATATGTTCCTTATGTCTTTAGAAATGGCACGAGGACGCCCCGCTAGAAGGGCACTAGCTACTGAGCCCCAGCAAGAGGCAGGCAGTTCAGTGCCTCCTCCAGATCTTACAGCATTAGTGGCTCGCCACCTTAAAGGCTAACCAGCAGAGTACCCCCACAGTCACCTCGGAACCGAATCGACGACTCCAGAAGTCTTAGAGGTTCCACCGCCCAGCCTACAGCGCCAACCCCAGCACCAGTACCAGCACCAGCAGCCCCAGCAGCTGAGCCAAGAAAGGAAGCCTATCTGATCCAGTGGCAGCGAGTCAAGCCAGAGAACTTCTCAGGCACTAGTGAACCATGGGATGCACAAGCATGGTTCAAAACACTGGAGAGCACGATGGAGCTTCTGGACTGGCCAGAACACGAGAAGGTGAAGTGTGCCTCCTTCTACGCACGCATGTGGTGGGAAAGAATCAGAACGAAGCGCCCAGTGAATCAGATGTCATGGGGGGACTTCGAGAAGGAATTCTTTGAGGAGTTCTTTCACATGCGGGTTACCAACCGCCACTACGATGAGTTCACGGAGTTTCGTCAGGGCAACCTTTCAGTGGAGGAAGCCGTGAAGAAATTCAACAGGTTGGCTCGTCTGTGCCCAGAGCTAGTCAGCACAGAAAAGGAACGGATCAGGTTGATGCTCAAGATGCTGAGGCCAGAGATAGCAGTGAACGTGGCTGGTGGCATCCATAGGCCACAAACCACAGAGGAGTTGGTGAGCAGTGCCTTGACCACGGAGCACTACCAGAACAGCATGAAGCAGCAGAGGCAAGTCTTCTCAGAGGCCAAGGGCCAAGGAAACTCTCACACTCAAAAGCAGCAGGGCCACAGCTCTAACTGGAAAGGGAACTCCAACAGCAAGCGCAAATCAGGGAGTGACTCAAAAGGAGGACCATCTAGCAAGCGACCCAGTTATCCAAAGTGTGCCACTTGTGGGAAATTCCACCCCGGAGTTTGTCGCAAGGGCGCCCGAGGATGCTTTGAATGTGGACAGGAAGGGCACATGGCCAAACAGTGCCCGAACAAGACCAGTCTTCCTCAGCCACAGCAGATTCCGTATGCAGGCCAGCCAGCTCAGTTACATCAGATGCAGGCCGCTCTAGAAGGTCCACTTATCAGCCAGGGCAGATTAGAAGCCCCTCCAGCTTTAGCGAATGCGAGGATCTACGCACTCACCAGAGAGGACGTAGCCAATGCCTCAACGGTTGTCACAGGTCAGATTAGCATTTTTCAGTATAGTGCTACTGTTCTATTTGATA
This sequence comes from Zingiber officinale, assembly GCF_018446385.1. Lineage (NCBI taxonomy): Eukaryota > Viridiplantae > Streptophyta > Magnoliopsida > Zingiberales > Zingiberaceae > Zingiber > Zingiber officinale. The sequence continues at coordinate 328,611 of NW_024589889.1, read as the reverse complement.
CTGGGGCAACCCATTCATATGTAGCCAGGATGTTCTCCGAAAAATTAGAGGTACCTCCAGAGATACTCAGCGGTCAGTTTTTGACGACGCTACCTTCAGGAGAGATCATGGCGTTCACGCACTGGCTCAGAGCAGTGCCGGTCATTATAGCAGACAGGGAACTCTTTTGCGATCTGATAGTGCTAGAAATGACCGACTATGACGTTATCTTCGGAATGGACTTTTTGGTCAAATACGGTGTCTCTATCGAGTGCCGTAAACAGAAAGTCACGTTCCAACCTGAAGCGGAAGCACAGTTCGAATTCGTCGGGGAACCAAGGAGAAAGGCCAAGAGGTTTCTCTCAGCTATGAAGGCACAGAAGTTACTGGATTCAGGATGCACGGGATTCCTAGCACACGTAGTCAGCACCAGTCGGGACAGGGACCAACAGCTAGCAGAGGTCCGAGTCGTTTGTGACTACCCAGCAGTCTTCCCTGAAGAGCTACCAGGCTTAGCACCAGACAGGGAGATTGAGTTTGAGATAGAGCTTATTCCCGGCACAAATCCAATTTCCAAGGCACCATACCGCATGGCTCCAGCAGAACTGAAGGAACTTCAGGAGCAATTACAGGAGCTCCTTGACAAGGGTTTCATACGCCCGAGTCACTCACCATGGGAAGCGCCTGTGTTGTTCGTGAAGAAGAAGGATGGAAGCATGCGACTGTGCATAGACTACAGATCACTGAACCAGGTCACAATCAAAAACAGGTATCCTCTTCCCAGGATAGATGACCTATTCGATCAGCTGAAGGGGGCATCAGTGTTCTCTAAGGTAGATCTCAGATCAGGTTATCATCAAGTAAAGGTTAAAGAAGGGGATATACCAAAGACAGCATTCAGAACCAGATACGGACACTACGAGTTCGTGGTCATGCCCTTTGGCGTGACCAATGCTCCAGCTACATTCATGGATCTCATGAACAGAGTATTCAGGGAGTATTTAGATAAGTTTGTTATTGTGTTTATCGATGACATTCTTATCTACTCAGGAACTCAGGAAGAACATGCAGAGCACCTGAAACTAGTATTGCAGACGCTTCAGCAGAACCAGCTTTACGCCAAGTTCACGAAATGTGGATTTTGGCTAGATCAGGTGTCCTTTCTGGGTCATATCATCTCCAAGGATGGTATTATGGTAGACCCCAGCAAGATAGAAGCAGTAAGTAACTGGAAGAGACCTAAGAACGCCAGCGAGATCAGGAGCTTTCTGGGATTAGCAGGATATTACAGGAAGTTTGTAGAGGATTTCTCCAGGATAGCCTCCCCACTGACCGCTCTTACCAGAAAGAACAGAAAGTTTCAGTGGACAGAGGACTGTGAGAACAGCTTCAGCGAGCTAAAAAGGAGATTGACCAGTGCTCCCATTTTGGCTTTACCAGACGACACCAGCAGCTTTGACATTTATAGTGATGCCTCTAAGTTGGGACTAGGAGCCGTACTGATGCAAAATGGCAAGGTGATCGCCTATGCCTCTAGACAACTCAAGGATTATGAGAAGAACTACCCTACTCATGACCTTGAGCTTGCAGCAGTCGTCTTCTCTCTCAAAATTTGGAGACATTACTTATATGGAGCTCAGTGCAGAGTGTATACAGATCATCAGAGTTTGAAGTACTTCTTCACTCAGAAGGATCTGAATATGCGACAGCGCAGGTGACTTGAGTTGGTCAAAGATTACGACATAGACATCCTCTACCATCCAGGGAAAGCCAATAAGGTAGCAGACGCACTTAGCAGAAAATCCAGTGCTACCTTATTATCTCTTACAGCCATGTCGCCGCCCCTACAGAAGGAGATCGTGGATTTCGGTCTCGAGCTCATCGAGGGACAGCTCTCTACTATGACCTTAGAGTCTACCTTGCTTGGTGATATTCAGTCAGCTCAGGATCAGGACCCTGAGATTCGGAAAATCAAGCAAGGGCTAGCAGAATCAGAAAGTAGAGAATTCAGAGTGTCCGATAGCGGGGTGTTGTATTTTGGCGACAGACTCTGTGTTCCAGATCAGGAGGAGCTACGGAGACAGATTTTAGATGAGGCTCACAGGACTCCCTACGCGATGCATCCAGGCTCCACCAAAATGTATCAAGACCTGAAGAAACGCTTTTGGTGGCCCGGGATGAAGCGAGACATCGCCAGATATGTTAGCATCTGCCTCACCTGTCAGAGGGTCAAGGCATAACATCAGCGACCAGACAGATTCCAGAATGGAAGTGGGAGGATATCTCCATGGATTTCATAGTGGGACTACCCAGAACCACGAATGGTTTTGACGCCATCTGGGTAATAGTCGACAGGTTGACTAAATCAGCCCACTTCTTAGCTATCAAGGTATCCTATTCCATGGAGAAGCTAGCTCAGTTATATCTCCAGGAGATCGTCGGACTACATGGAGTCCCACGAACCATCATTTCAGACAAGAGATTCACATCACACTTCGGGAGTGTACAACAAGATTGGGCACGGTTAAAATTCAGATGCCTTTCCATCCTCATGATGGTCGACGGAGCGAGTAAATCGGTGCATCAAGATATGCTCCGAGCTTGTGCCCTAGATTTCAAGGAAGTTGGTGCAAATATCCGAGTCTAGCGTAATTTGCATACAACAACAGCTATCGAGCCACTATCGGCATGGCACCTTATGAGGCACTCTATGGGCGGAGGTGCAGATCACCAATCTCTGGTATGAGAGTGGTGAGCAGAAGGAACTAGAGCTTCAGACAGATCTAGTAGCGACACAGCAGCCATACAGCAGATTCGCCAGAGGATAGAGACAGCCCGGCAGAAGAGCTATGCCGATACACGACGCAGACCCCTAGAGTTCTGATTCAGTGTTCCTCGGAGTAGCTCCCATGAAGGAAGTCATGCGTTTTGGAAAGAAGGGCAAGCTAGCCCCGGATATGTGGGACCATACCTTATCACGAGGAGAGTGGGCAAGGTAGCATATGAGCTAGAGCTACCTCGGGAGATGTCACTTGTCAACGTATTTCACGTCTCCATGCTCAAGAAGCATATTCCAGACGCCACCAGGTGATTGAGCCCCAGTTGGTACAGGTCCGTGATGATCTCAACTATGACAATTGGCCTATTCGGATAATAGACCGAGCAGAAGAAATTATGAACAAGGAAGTACCATTAGTTAAAGTCACCGGCAAAATCACACAGCAGAAGAGGCGACTTGGGAGACAGAAGCTAGTATGAGACAGAAGTACCCAGAGTTATTTTTATAAGGTATGGGGGATTGTAACGCCCGAAAATTCTCAAAACTGTTTTAGAAATATAGTATGATTTTTCTGGAATTTTTAGATATTTTTCCGGAATTTTCCGAGTAGCGGAAGTAGCAAAAATAAATATAAACGAAAACGGTCTAAGCGGGAATCGAACCCGAGACCTATCGTGTAGAGGATAATGTTAGTAACCAGTTGAACCCAGCAGGGCCGTGCTGAAAGGAAAGGGAGACAATTAAATTTATATTAGAGTTGGTTCGGGTTACCCACTTAATATAAATAGAGGGTTTAAGTGGGGTTTGGTTTATTTTAGTTTTGGTTCGGCAACTTCCTTCTCCTCACCCTAACTCACGCCGATCCTCTCCAAACCCTCACCGCCGCCCACTCCTCTTCCTCTTCCTCTTCCTCACGCACGGCACACCAAGGCAAGGGTCCATAGGTTCACTTTCCGGCGACGACTCCAACACGAAAGAGGTTCTTCTCCGCGAGAGGAACGCGAAGACGTGATCGGATCATCGAGAGGATCATCTCCACCGGAACTCTAGCGAATAGAATCGTAAGAAATTAAGATCAGGAGGTAAGAAACCCCTCACCTGCGGTATAATAGCTCCGTTCGTTTATATGCATTAGTTATTAGCTATATGTGTAGTTTCCGGCACCTAGGATGTGTTTTAACCCTTCTCGAAGATTAGGAATTTAGTTAGCACCTTTAGATGGGCCGGACACATTTATTCTCCTTCAGTTGGAGATCATAGACGCGGTTGGGTGCCTAGAGGTGTCTTTCCTAATGCAGAGAGGGGTTGAAGCACACCAAGTGTTCGAAAAAGGGGTTAGTTTAGCTAATTACCCTTCAGTTATGTTTATTAGCCCAGTTAAATGCATTAGTAGCATTTAAATTAGTAACTTTGCTCACTACAGCTTATATGGGACTATGGTCCAATGGGTAGGCTCCCACAGTCGCCTCTAGGTTCAGATAACCTAGCTCTAGGTTCAGATAACCTAGAATCAGCATGTTATATCAGTTAGCTAAAGATATTAGTATTTTATTTTCAGTGGCACTGTACTGGATTAGATATCCATTGGGTTGGACTCCCATCCCTAGGTTCAGACAACCTAGTAAACCCTGCTAAATTCGGGACTTGCAACCCCGGGTCTAGTAGGGATGCGCGCACAGCAAGTACAGTTGCCGGGCCCAACAGCATGTTTATTATTTTCACTTATTATGTATTAGTTTCAAACTCAAAATCAGATATGCTAGTGGAGTTTGTTTTCAGTTACAGCTTTAGTTCCAGTTAGCTTAACTTATGATTAGCTTAGTGTTATTACTTGCTATGCCATGATTCCAGTGTATATGCCATGCTTATATGTTATGCCATTAGATTTCAGGATGCCATGGTTTAGCTTTTCAGTGCATGTTTTCAAATAGCATGATTTAAATCCATGATTGCATCGTTGCATGTTTTTGTGAGGTAGATGGTTTCTTACTAAGCTTTAAGCTTACAGATTCTATTTTTCCTTATACTGCAGATAAGGGTAAAGGAAAGATGGACTAGCAGAGGAAGCTGGAGGGCAATGCGAAGATGGTGTGTGTGGCAGGAACTGGAATGAAAGATCTTAGGGATCTAACGAGCTTCATTTATACGTTAGAACTCTTTAGCATTTACTTTCAGCACTTTCAGTTTATTAGTTTGATACTGTCGTTTTCATGCACGTTAAGTTGTTAAAATGTGTTTTAGTGAGTGAAATGCCATGAACCAGTTTAGAATTGCCACTACATGTTATTAGAATAGTTTATTATGCAGTAGGTAGTTGTTGGATTGTATTTTGGCACACCGAGTCCTGAAATCGAGTTCCGGCGAATCAGACATCGATCGGTCTCCGCACCGATCGCTGGATCGGCCACCGACCGATCCGAGATAAGAGATATCAGATCCTCCTCGGATCGGCCACCGACCGATCCAAAGACGATACAAGAGCCTCAAGAGATTAGTACCGGATCGGCCACCGACCGATCGGCAGTTTATACCGGATCGGTTCGCCGACCGATCCAGGACCTCTACCGTGCCAGTCATCAAGACAACCAGAGTATCACTGGATCGGTCACCGACCGATCCAGTGCCTTAGAGCACCGGCCACCGATCGGTCTACCGACCGATCAGGCACTAGACCGATCCAGCCAGGAACAGAAGCAATGAAGCTTCAGGATCGGACAGCAGACCGATCCAGGGTCTTGTGACCGTACCAGTATCAGTAGATCGGTCTGTAAGGCGATTAGTTTATAAGAATCAATTAGTTAGCAAAAATTTTAATTAGCCCAGCTTTCCGCGCAGTATAGCTTAGCAGTATTGTAGCGATTCGCCTTACAGCTTAGTACCCAGAAGGCGGGTCGTTACAACCACGCAGTTATAATAACAGCCCACATGGCTGGAATGAAACAATCACAACCACGCAGTTATATATAAAACAGCCCACACGGCTGTACTAAAAACCAACACAGCGGAAAAACGAAAACGGAAAGCCCAATACAACACAATCAACACACTGCTAGCCGGCTAGGCTTATACAACGCATACAACACCAAAACCATAAGATAGCCACACGGCTATACACAAATACAATGCCAAAAATAAGAAATGAATATACAAAAGAAAACAATCACGATCTTCGGATGTGACGTAGGACCCGGCAGACAGGATACTCCGAGCGACACTCCAACCATCTACCTGAAAACATAAATATATACATGCGGTGGTGAGTATAGGTAACTCAGCGGGTAATAGAAAAGATAGTGCATGGTCTATAAACAACATAGAGATCACAAGTATACAGTCTCAGTAGGGAATAGAGAACATGATCATACTATCATAATCAATGCATCTGAACATACCTGACATAATAACCTGACATATAAACTGTACAAACCACAACTAACATAAGGACAGATACATACCCAATCCGGAATCGACGCAAGGTACAAAGATCAATAAACTCACTAGATCTGCAACAGATATACCCGTGACACCTGTGCAATATAAGTACGACTGCATATACATGTAAAATAAATGACATGTATGCAGCATGACAACCAAATACAACAATCATATCGCAAACAAATGCAACAACGACAATCACATGCAACTAGTAACTACTAGGCAGGTATGCAAATGCAGATGCACCGCGCATCAAATGCAAGAATAATAACTGCGTATGCATGCTCCATGGTCACCCCCGCCACCTCTCCAGACACCACGACCCCTGTATGGCCGAGAGGCTTGGGTCTGTGACGACTGTACTACCCTCCAGCCCACTATATAGTGGTCGAGGCGAACAGTCCGCTAGTAGCTATCTAACTACATAGCATCAGGGTCCCTGACTGCTCACAACGCCGGATCTCACTAAACCTCGTGACCGGGTGGCACGACAGGACTAGCAGCAACTGCTCCAACTACCACTACCCATGAGTGGCCGAGTGGGCGGTGCTAAACCAAACCAACTGATGACTCTCTCACCACAAGGGAGACAATGGTCATCAGATGCAATGAATGATGAACATGATATATATATATATAATCATCATCCATGCAACAACCCCAAACCTCATAAATACCTCCAACATGAGTATAATCGTCATGATACCTCCACATATCCCACCAAACATATGTATACAACTACACATGTATAATCAACCAATAATCCCCAATGAACATATCAGACACACATGGACAACCCCACATATACAATCAACATGTATCCTCCAATAAAAACACATCGGACACGTGTATAAACCACAGACGTGCAATCAACACACTCCTCCAAAAGTACATAACAAATACGGATATACACACCGCATGTAAATGCACGGTTAACCAGATGACTCCTCTACACATACCCACCTATGTACAGTCCACATCATATACCCAATCAGCATGATAATACCAACCACCCGACAATCCCTACAGGACATACTCTACACGTGTAATCACCATAGAGTAGATATCAAGAGTTGAGACTGTATATGAATTAAATGGAACACCTCAAAGATCAAGCATAAGTCTCTAGCAGGAAGTCAACAAACAGATATGATATAAGGTAAAGCAGTCTAATCCATCGGATAACAACCATGCACTAAGTACAAGAAAATCTACATAGAGGTAAAGGAAGAAATACCCGCCTTGATATGCAGATCGTGTCCAGAATAAATTTCACGTTGAGACGCTCGCCTCGAAACAAAGTCCTGCGATCACATAATATATTTAGCTAATTACATAAGTAACAAATAGCTAAATAAACTCCCCAATCTAATTAGGGAAAACTCTAATCGAAATAATTAACCTAATCCCTTAATCCAATTAGGTTCACTCCAACCAAATCTAATATCTGATTAATCTTCCAATTAATCCTCAATCCAACTTCTCCTAAATCCAAACTCATCATAAATCCTTCTAAATCTCCCGATCCATCCACGATTCAACCAAATCAATATATCACATAAATGCAACCAAAACTCCATAGTTAGCTCACCTTGATCCAAAACAAAATCCACACCCTTGAGGAAGAAATCCAAGGTTTGCTGTGGAGAAGAAAAAGAGCTTCTCCACCCATTTACAGTTGGTCCAACACAAATAGATACCCAAAATCAACCCCTAGCATAAATCCAATACATAGTCACTGCCATCCAAACAAAACACCCTAAATCAGTAGAAACCTAATCTAGCAATATACTAACGAAACCAACAGAATTACCTCATTGGAACATCACTTACCTTGAGGAAGGCAACGCATCCAGTAGCTCAACAGCCCTCACAAGAACTCTGCTGACAGCTACCAATGAAGCCCTCAATCCAGCTCAATGAAGAGGAAGAAGAACTCAGCACCCAGAAGCTAGGGCATAGCTTCAAGAGGTGGAATTTGCAATGACCAGCACAGGGCAAGTTCACAGCACACTAATCCTCTGGTTCCTCTAATCCAGGATAGGAATATCATCATAAACAAACCCAATTAAGCAAGATCTTTGAAACTTTATGATTCTAAACCAAAAACCTACCTTGATCGGGCGTTCCCAAATGGTGTCGGCACTTCAATCCGGCTGATGTAGAGCAACCATACCTTCCTGTGGCAAATCCTCCTCGCCAAGCCAGGGGATAACTGGGACTAGGTATTCCGGTGATCAGAGGCCCAGCTCGTGAGCGAGGAGAAGAAAGATCCAAGCTAGGGTTGGTTTCCCCTTCTTGACCGAGGGCCACCCGCGATGCCCTAGGCGCCGAGCAGATGTCGATCATGCGCAAGAACCACCAAGGAAACGATCGCTCAGCCGGCGATGGCCGATTCCGTTGAGATCCGACAACATTTGCCCTTCGATGATGCAACAAAATCGAGATCGCCGGTGGAGCAAGCTCTCCGTCGACAATCCAGAGAAGAGTCACAAGAAAGAGGAAAGGAGAGGGTGTCGGTAACGCACACAGAGGGAAGGACGAGGGGATGATTGCTGCCGGCGGTGAACTCACGGTGGTCGGCGATCGGGCAAGGAGGAATCGCCGGAGAGAGCTCGGGGGAAGGGAGTCGCGTGCGAAGGGGAAAATGAAGCGGATCGGGAAAGAAAGTAAAGAAATTAGGGATTTAAGGATAATTTGATACTTAGGGTTAACTTAATCAAACTCTAAGTTCACTCCTTAATCAACTCCCACTTAGATGGTTATTCCAAACAGGCTTTCACTGTACCCCAAATCCATCCCCTCAAAACGGGTCATACGGACTCCGTTTAAATCCCGAAAAATTTCTAAAAATTCCAGAAAAATTCAATAAGATTTTTCGTCCAATAACATTTATTATTTAATTTTACGGTATCTTACATTCTCCCCCACTAATAAAAATTTGGTCCCCAAATTTACTGCTCAACTCAGGGATCCTCATCCAAGGGTAATAACCAAACAACATCCTCACCCACTACTCCACCCTAGCATCATAAACATATCTCCAAACATGATAATCCTCCTCCAAGTGACTAGCGACAATTCTGTGAGCTATGAACTCACCCTACTCCCGCTACTCTCACTCTGTAATCTAGCCAACTATGGATAAATCAACTATCTCTGAAATCCAAAATCCACTATCAATAAATCCTCCAACACCTGTATAGAGCGCTCAAACTATCCATCAGTCTGAGATGAACATCTATACTAAAGTGCAACTCCTAATCCAAAGTCTGTTGTAACTATAATCAAAACCATGACATGAAATCACTGATCTCCATCCAAAACAATACTCAGAGATACATCATCCAGTCCAGTAATCCCTCTAGAGTATAATCCTACTACTCAATCCAAAAGAACCTATCCTACAAATCGATAGCTAGAAAGCTAAGTCATCCTCCAACAATAATTACCCAAACTATTATATCCTCTCCATGTCCTGGATAATCCCACAACAAAATTCATCATAATATGCTCCCAACTCCACTCTAGTATCCAAATCAATGGAGACAATCCCATAACATAATAATCCTGAAAATAATCCTGATGGTCTCCGACGTTCAACCTCATGATACACTAGACATCAAGCTACAAAATCCACGATGTCATTCTTCATACCGTTTCACCAATAAGAATGCTCCAAATCTCCATACATCAGGTGTCACCCGAATGTATCGCAAATCCAGATCTAGGTGTTTCCTGCAGTAACTCCTCCCGGATAAGAAGTAACTCGGAAACACGCATAATCTCCCACGGAAATAAAGAATCCAATTCTCATTACACGAGAATTCTAACCACTGACACAACACTACTCTGCTCATGCTACATCGAAACTGCACCAAACCCCATGTACAATATATCGGTGTAGAGTACAAATCCGTCTACACAAGAAAGCATAACTAAGACGGTGCAGTTAACAACTTTTCGTCCAACTCCCAAAACTGATCTTATAAGCATCCGTCCAAGAAAGTTTTATTCCCTTCCTAGCCAGTCCAGTCAACAGCATAATGCTGAATAAACCCTCAATCAATCTCCCGTAATATCTAGCCAGACCAAGGAAGCTACGAGTCTCCTGTATAGACTACCGCTACTCCCTACTGATAACATCCTCTATCTCCTGTAGATCCACAGATATCCTCTACTAAACACAATGTGTCTCAAAAACTCGTAAAAGACAATCATAATACGTACTACTAACTTCACATATAGATGTTCCCGTCAAAACATCTCTAAAACTATAAGAAGATAGTGTACGTAATCCACATCGGATCGGGAATAGATCACAACATCATCAATGAAGACAATGAAAACTAATCCAAACACCCTAGGAATACCAAATACATCGAATCCATGAAAACATCTAGGCACGGTATGCCTAAATGGTAATACCAAGGACTCATTATATCCATACAACAGACACTCTCAACCATAAGATCCCCAACAAATCTGTGATCTGATCACCAAGTATAAATCACCAAATCCATAAATATCACATAAGTGCTACTCCTCACGTCTATCAACATCAAATACTAAACAATAGATCATCAAATCAAATATCCACTAATAGATCATCAAAAGATAACATATCACCACACCAGATCTCACAATATCCACCAAACTCCAATCATCCTCAACATCCATCAATCATACTAGATAGTCTCATAAACAAAGATAGAGTCAAAAGAAAGCATCCAACCTTTAACACCTACTGCCAACAACTAAATGTATCCAAAAAGTCTGTCAAATCTCATCATCTCATCTTTTCTAATAATCAAATATCTACAGTAGAGGAATGTCAATCCAAAGGCAAAGGATCACACAACCTGCTGACTAAGAGTCTACCTATCAAGGAGATATCTCCACCACCCTCATCATCATCCTATATATGTCCCTCGCCAAATATCGATAAAAGGTCGGACCCTCTAATCTGAGATATAGACTACAAGATCTGGTAAAATGATCACGTGGTCAAGGTCTTGAGCCACCTGATAGAGACAATGTTAGCTGAGTCGTCTAACCATTGTCTTGTACCCCATCATACTGTGATTGCTCCACCCTGAGGTTCAGCAACCTCCAGTATCGAGCAATGAACACAAAGATAGAGGAACGCTACAACTAAATAGCTGATCAAAATATCCGTCAATCGACGCTCTACCCCTCGAAGATCATCATCTGAAGTCATACCTAATTATGATCAGAACCCCTAGGTACTACTCAACTAATACCACTACCTCTGTATCATTACAAGTCGTAGATCACTAGGTACATCACGGATATCTAATCCTATACAATAGTTCCATGAGTCAGGATCTCCCATGGAATAACGCTAGACGAGTCGACTGATCATCGCCTTATAAACCATCATGCTATTGAAAGAGATAAAGAAGTACTCTCTCTCTAAACACCTCAAGGAAATCACTGAGTGATGACCTGATCTCCAAAAATATTCTCTGCTTCTTCCTTCACGTGGTACCGGATCATGTAAAGGTTAAGCAGCTAACTTCAACTCTCTCATGTCAGTACAGATCATATATCCAATGTACTCTCCAACTCATATACCCTAGTAATGGATGTATCTCATAAGTGTTAAGCAGGTAGCTTTACACTTTTCCACATCAGTGGAGGTATCCTATCCGAATGTACCTTCTAAGTCAATCAACTGGGTACAGACAATCCATAGTCAAAGTCCCCATGTGATAGGATACAGCGATCCTCTATAGACTGACTAAGCCGATAATGATGTACAGCCAATTCAGTCCTTTCTACACCGGTACAAGTTAAAATATCTAACCAAGTATGAAACATCCCAAAGATAGGAATCTCTAAAAATAGAGTAAGTCAGTCCCCTACTGGTCGGACCAACAAAATAAATCGATCAACACTATCTGATCCAACAGGAGTAAATCAATCATCCACTGATGAAACTAACTAAGGTAAATCGATACACCACTACCCAAGTCAACAAGGGTAAATCGATCCTCTACTGACCGAACTAATAGGATCTCAAAACCAACTAAGATAAGTCAAACCCCAACTGTCCAAGTCAACAAGGGTAATAAGTCAAACCATAACTACACAAGTCAACCAAGTAAATCAATCCTCAACAGGAGTAAACCGGTACTCTACTAACTGAGTCAACATGGGTATATATAGATATCATCCACTACACAACTAATGATAACCGAGACGGGTATACGACTCTACCTCTCAACCAACTAGTAGTAATGGACACTAAACTACTGGTAGTATGATATGATGAATCCCCTAAGACTGTAAAACGTTGATCTCCAGTAGGTCAACCATGATCAGTGATTGACCCAACCCATGAAATGCATGGTACAAACAAATAGGCAGGTACTAACAAAAGAGTACTAACACATGTCATAAGAAACTATCATGGACAACAGTACACATACCAACAGAAATGTATGATAACCACATGCATACATACCTCCTATAGCCTGGAGAAGTCCTGTTGCTGCCTGGTCCCAAAGCCCGAAAGTCACATCAAGAAAACCGAAACATGAAATCCAAAAACACGAATAACAGGCATCGTACCTGCTCTGATACCAAAAATTGGTATCAGATAAATCTCGAAAAACAGAACACAAAACAAAACAGGTATCGTACCCGCTCTGATACCACTAAATTGTCACGCCCCCAAAGGAGTTCCTGTCAGACAAAAATCCGACAGAACCTCCCCTGTACCGGTGACAATCTGAAGCATCACTACAAGCAAAATACATCAGCCACATGCGGCTAGAATATTTTGCATACACAACCACGCAGTTATAATAACAGCCCACACGGCTGGAATGAAACAATCACAACCACGCAGTTATATATAAAACAGCCCACACGGCTGTACTAAAAACCAACACAGCGGAAAAACGAAAACGGAAAGCCCAATACAACACAATCAACACACTGCTAGCCGGCTAGGCTTATACAACGCATACAACACCAAAACCATAAGATAGCCACACGGCTATACACAAATACAATGCCAAAAATAAGAAATGAATATACAAAAGAAAACAATCACGATCTTCGGATGTGACGTAGGACCCGGCAGACAGGATACTCCGAGCGACACTCCAACCATCTACCTGAAAACATAAATATATACATGCGGTGGTGAGTATAGGTAACTCAGCGGGTAATAGAAAAGATAGTGCATGGTCTATAAACAACATGGAGATCACAAGTATACAGTCTCAGTAGGGAATAGAGAACATGATCATACTATCATAATCAATGCATCTGAACATACCTGACATAATAACCTGACATATAAACTGTACAAACCACAACTAACATAAGGACAGATACATACCCAATCCGGAATCGACGCAAGGTACAAAGATCAATAAACTCACTAGATCTGCAACAGATATACCCGTGACACCTGTGCAATATAAGTACGACTGCATATACATGTAAAATAAGTGACATGTATGCAGCATGACAACCAAATGCAACAATCATATCGCAAACAAATGCAACAACGACAATCACATGCAACTAGTAACTACTAGGCATGTATGCAAATGCAGATGCACCGCGCATCAAATGCAAGAATAATAACTGCGTATGCATGCTCCATGGTCACCCCCGCCACCTCTCCAGACACCACGACCCCTGTATGGCCGAGAGGCTTGGGTCTGTGACGACTGTACTACCCTCCAGCCCACTATATAGTGGTCGAGGCGGACAGTCCGCTAGTAGCTATCTAACTACATAGCATCAGGGTCCCTGACTGCTCACAACGCCGGATCTCACTAAACCTCGTGACCGGGTGGCACGACAGGACTAGCAGCAACTGCTCCAACTACCACTACCCATGAGTGGCCGAGTGGGCGGTGCTAAACCAAACCAACTGATGACTCTCTCACCACAAGGGAGACAATGGTCATCAGATGCAATGAATGATGAACATGATATATATATATAATCATCATCCATGCAACAACCCCAAACCTCATAAATACCTCCAACATGAGTATAATCGTCATGATACCTCCACATATCCCACCAAACATATGTATACAACTACACATGTATAATCAACCAATAATCCCCAATGAACATATCAGACATACATGGACAACCCCACATATACAATCAACATGTATCCTCCAATAAAAACACATCGGACACGTGTATAAACCACAGACGTGCAATCAACACACTCCTCCAAAAGTACATAACAAATACGGATATACACACCGCATGTAAATGCACGGTTAATCAGATGACTCCTCTACACATACCCACCTATGTACAGTCCACATCATATACCCAATCAGCATGATAATACCAACCACCCGACAATCCCTACAGGACATACTCTACACGTGTAATCACCATAGAGTAGATATCAGGAGTTGAGACTGTATATGAATTAAATGGAACACCTCAAAGATCAAGCATAAGTCTCTAGCAGGAAGTCAACAAACAGATATGATATAAGGTAAAGCAGTCTAATCCATCGGATAACAACCATGCACTAAGTACAAGAAAATCTACATAGAGGTAAAGGAAGAAATACCCGCCTTGATATGCAGATCGTGTCCAGAATAAATTTCACGTTGAGACGCTCGCCTCGAAACAAAGTCCTGCGATCAAATAATATATTTAGCTAATTACATAAGTAACAAATAGCTAAATAAACTCCCCAATCTAATTAGGGAAAACCCTAATCGAAATAATTAACCTAATCCCTTAATCCAATTAGGTTCACTCCAACCAAATCTAATATCTGATTAATCTTCCAATTAATCCTCAATCCAACTTCTCCTAAATCCAAACTCATCATAAATCCTTCTAAATCTCCCGATCCATCCACGATTCAACCAAATCAATATATCACATAAATGCAACCAAAACTCCATAGTTAGCTCACCTTGATCCAAAACAAAATCCACACCCTTGAGGAAGAAATCCAAGGTTTGCTGTGGAGAAGAAAAAGAGCTTCTCCACCCATTTACAGTTGGTCCAACACAAATAGATACCCAAAATCAACCCCTAGCATAAATCCAATACATAGTCACTGCCATCCAAACAAAACACCCTAAATCAGTAGAAACCTAATCTAGCAATATACTAACGAAACCAACAGAATTACCTCATTGGAACATCACTTACCTTGAGGAAGGCAACGCATCCAGTAGCTCAACAGCCCTCACAAGAACTCTGCTGACAGCTACCAATGAAGCCCGCAATCCAGCTCAATGAAGAGGAAGAAGAACTCAGCACCTAGAAGCTAGGGCATAGCTTCAAGAGGTGGAATTTGCAATGACCAGCACAGGGCAAGTTCACAGCACACTAATCCTCTGGTTCCTCTAATCCAGGATAGGAATATCATCATAAACAAACCCAATTAAGCAAGATCTTTGAAACTTTATGATTCTAAACCAAAAACCTACCTTGATCGGGCGTTCCCAAATGGTGTCGGCACTTCAATCCGGCTGATGTAGAGCAGCCATACCTTCCTGTGGCAAATCCTCCTCGCCAAGCCAGGGGATAACTGGGACTAGGTATTCCGGTGATCAGAGGCCCAGCTCGTGAGCAAGGAGAAGAAAGATCCAAGCTAGGGTTGGTTTCCCCTTCTTGACCGAGGGCCACCCGCGATGCCCTAGGCGCCGAGCAGATGTCGATCATGCGCAAGAACCACCAAGGAAACGATCGCTCAGCCGGCGATGGCCGATTCCGTTGAGATCCGACAACATTTGCCCTTCGATGATGCAACAAAATCGAGATCGCCGGTGGAGCAAGCTCTCCGTCGACAATCCAGAGAAGAGTCACAAGAAAGAGGAAAGGAGAGGGTGTCGGTAACGCACACAGAGGGAAGGACGAGGGGATGATTGCTGCCGGCGGTGAACTCACAGTGGTCGGCGATCGGGCAAGGAGGAATCGCCGGAGAGAGCTCGGGGGGGGGGGGGGGGGGAAGGGGGTCGCGTGCGAAGGGGAAAATGAAGCGGATCGGGAAAGAAAGTAAAGAAATTAGGGATTTAAGGATAATTTGATACTTAGGGTTAACTTAATCAAACTCTAAGTTCACTCCTTAATCAACTCCCACTTAGATGGTTATTCCAAACAGGCTTTCACTGTACCCCAAATCCATCCCCTCAAAACGGGTCATACGGACTCCGTTTAAATCCCGAAAAATTTCTAAAAATTCCAGAAAAATTCAATAAGATTTTTCGTCCAATAACATTTATTATTTAATTTTACGGTATCTTACAATGCTTATGTTATTCCTTGATATATTTGCTATGAAGGTTGTTTAAGGATCTCATGCTTTTAGGACACTTGAACCTAAATTTTTAGTCCTATAACATTCTGCCATTACATGATATAGGACTTAGGAAACTTAGAACCTAACTCAACCATGCTCATGTTATTCCTTGAAATGTTTGCTATGAAGGTTGTTTAGGGTTCACAAGCTTGAATGATAGTTTTTAACCCAATGTATGCTTGATAAGTTTCGGCCATGATAAGTTGTAAGCTTAAGTAACCTAGAACTCTACCTAAACTTGCTCATGATAG
The DNA here is from genome assembly GCF_018446385.1 of Zingiber officinale. Lineage (NCBI taxonomy): Eukaryota > Viridiplantae > Streptophyta > Magnoliopsida > Zingiberales > Zingiberaceae > Zingiber > Zingiber officinale. The sequence goes on along the minus strand of NW_024589889.1, from coordinate 311,828 downwards.
TTCTTATGGTATAAGAAATGATGCTTACTTAGGGTTCACATGTTAGTATGAAGTTTTACCAAAAACCCAACCTATATGGTTCGGCCACTAAAAGACATTAGGGTTAGAAATCGAATTATGTTTTCCATGTATCTTATATGCCATGATTTTGAGATTTCTATGCTTCTATGTTTAAATTATGCACACTTATGATCTATACATGATGGAGACCCTTATGCTATGGTGTGTATTATTTATGATGAAGCTATGTGCAAATTTATCCATGATATATGTGATGAGCTGTGTGCCTAATTTATGCATGAAATATATGATGTGTTGTGTGCCCAATTTATGCATAAAATATATGATATGCTGTGTGTCCAAATCTTTACATACCATTATGATGAGCTGTGTGCCCAAAAGTCTATATGGTATGATATGATAAGTGACACGATGTACAAGAAAAGATAAGAACCATGATATGTAAAAACATGCTATTTTACTTTATGTATGGCTTGTACCAAGGGTGGGCTCCATAAGCGCCCCGGGGTCGATGGACTAAGAAACGGGCCTCGTTAGGGATGGGCTCCTAAGTGCCCCTAGGTCGATGGACTAAGAAACGGGCCTAGTATGTATGCCTTGTAGGGTTCAAGACTTGTTACCTTGGACCTACATAGGACACGCGCATTTATGTATGTGGTACAAGCCGGGGCCCTATTCATGTTAAGATTATGTTTAATTATGTATATTATAAGTTTTCAAAGGACATATTGCATATGTTTTCATGATACATGTTTAGGAATTCACCTTGCATATACCTTATGATTATGCCATGATATTTATGATGATGTTATGATATGTCAGGGTGCAATTGATGATTATGTTATGTTATGCCATGATACCTTACGCTTATGTTACGATATGCCATGATATGCTACATGATATGATGAATTGCCTCCATGTGTTATGTCTTGTGATTTTGATATGTTATACGATTTTTGTGAGTAGGAAAGGAACTTACTGAGCCATGAGTGCTCACAGCTTACTTTCTTGTACCACAGATAAAGGCAAGGAATGGATGAACTAAGGGAGCAGCAGGAGGGGCTAGAAGGATGTGTGTGGTAGTGCCTTGGCTAAAGGAGAAAGACCTGCTTTTGTTTAATAAGAACTATGCCTAGTTATATTACTGCTTTATGACTCCATGACATTTAATTTTGTGTTTGGGCATTATGACTTAAAAATCATGTTAAGTATGCTATATGGTGTTATATGTCCAGGTGATTAGTCATATTGATTTTAAAGAAAAGAAAAGTTTTTAATTTCTATAAATAAGATTTCCGCTGTAGTAAGTAGGTATGTATATGTGTAATAAGTAACCCCCGTCGCCTTAACAGGAGGGGCGGGGCGTTACATAAATAGTGCTCGTCTCTTTTTCACTTTTTCATAAAACACGAGAGAAACACAACAAAATAAATAGAAATTAGAAGCAATGCTAAGACCATTGTTTTTAATTGGTTCACAGCCTGACGACTGCTAGTCCAAGGCTAGCACTCACTAAGTGCTTTTATTAGGTAATTCAATATATGATCAAAGATTACAATAATCAAGTATAATAAAACATGACAATAATGAAATTAATACCGATAATAATTATAGTAGAAGATGAGGCGTTGGTTGTAGGAACAGTATTTTGGCATCGTAATGAAGGTTCTGGAGTAGCACATAAGAATGAAAGTCATATGAAATGAATAAATCAAGCTGTCGGTTGAACCCTTCTTTTATAGCCTCTTTCAAGTGCATGTACTAGCTCTGAGTGCCTCCACTGAGACCTATTTGATTTACCTTCATCACTGATTTATCCAAATTCAGACGCCTAGATCCCTTCCGGACGCTTGGACAGCTGACGTGGCTGCACCTCAACGAACCTCTATCCAAGTCAACTTTATCGTTCTCGGGGCTTGAATCCCTTTTAGGCGCCTGGAGTCTGATGTGTGCTAGCCAACCATGATATGTCAACTCAACTGCTTACATGGCTAGATTTGGATCTTTCCGAGTGCCTGGATCCTTTCTAGTCTCTCGGATCTCCCGGGTGCCGGGATCCTTTCCAAGCGTCTGGAATACACTAACTCTAGCTTTGATTTTATACATCACAAAGTTAGCACAACAAACATAATATGAAATATAAATACAAAATATTTAAATAGTCTTAGGATAGTTCGGTCTTGACTTTTGGATTTTACTGAAGACCTAGGTCAGACCAATGCCTACTCCTCCCTCAATGGATAATGTGTCCTCTATTGGTGCAGTTTGCACTAATGGTCTAACACTGGTTTTGATGAATGACAAGTAAGTTAAGTTAGGTTATGTTGTGATCTAACCGCATGATTAAGTGTGCAGTATGAAGTCCAGATAGGTCGATGGATTGATCGGATATCTGGCGAGAAATCCAGATAGGTAAACAGACCGACCAAATAGCTGGTGTGAAGTCCAGACAGGTCGATGGACTGACCTGATGTATAGAAAGTTGGTAAGTTAAGATAAGGCACTAGAGGAGAGTGACCTTGTGAGCACGTGTCCCGGTTTGAGGGACAGTAAGTGTCGGTCCAGTTTAGATCCATTTTGGATCCTTAAATTGAGACATTGACTAGTTCCTAGTCCTGAGAGGACAGGAACTAATTACCACTCTTTATTTTTAAATTATTATTGTCCTAATACTTGTTTTGCAAGTTATTTGAACTAATGTTGTTTTGTAGGATAAAAGGAGAAAAGTTGCCTTCGAATGTACAGTGTCCGAAGGCGCCTTCATACTGTTCATAGAAGGTGCCTTCCATAAGATAAATTTTGACCAAAGTTGTGGATAAGTACCGAGCTATTCAGGATCAAATTTACCTCAATGGAGGCACCTTCCATGGTTGTGGAAGGCACCTTCCATGCCTTTTATAAGGCTGTCTTGAGAAAGCATTGACACAAGACTGGCATACGAGCTTCTACGCATCTTTTTGAGCTTCCAACTTCTCCGGGCTTCTGCTACGACTCTGTTGCAAAGCTACTACGCTCGACGACTATTCTGAGGACTTCCGATCATGGCTGATAGATCGACAACGACACACGAAGCTTGATCCTACATGTCGGTAATAAGTTCTATTTGTGTACTTATTTACTGCAAAAGGACAAGTGTAGTGTGTTGCACTTGTTCTAATCTTCTTGTACTCGATTCCCTCTTCCGGAGGTATCAGAAGAGGTTTTTCATGAATTACTCATCGATAGGTCCACGGGACCTGGGTATTGGAGTAGGAGTCACCAAAGGCTCCGAACCAAGTAAAATCACTTGTGTTCTCTAGTGTTTGTCTATTTTCTTATTCTTTTCCGATGCATACTCGCAATTTTAAAATCTACAAAATGAGTTTTTGAAAACCACGTGATTCACCCCCCTTTCATGTGTAATTGATCAAACAAGTGGTATCAGAGTAGGTTATGTTTTGATTTGGTGCAACCACCAATCAAACTAGGGGAATCACTTTCAGATTTCTTTGCATTCCATCTGAATTGATAAAACTTTTCAGATAATTTTTTTGTTTGGTTTTAATTTGAGATTGGTGCAACACTTCTCAAATTTTTCTATATTTTTATATTTATATCTCAAACTCTGCTAATCCAAGACCAAGTCTTGATACCTTCTTTAGTTTATCCTTTCAACACTCAAATGACACAACTTGAAGAGTACATCACTGTTCGCCCTCCCCTATTCAATGGTGATGACTTCTCATACTGGAAGAAGTGGATGGAGGTATACCTGAAGACCGACTTCGACCAATGGTTCAGCATCACCAGAGGCTACAAGGCTCCCGTCGACACTGTCGGAATTCCAATGGACTCAGAATAGTGGAATCCGAAAATGAAGATAAAAGGCTCAGATCAACTTCAAGGCTCTCAACACACTCCAGTGTAGGCTAACGAAGGAAGAACTGAACCGCATCGGCCCACACGAAAATGCGAAGGAGCTGTGGGATAAACTTATCGAATTGCACGAGGGAACCAACGATGTAAAGATAACAAAAAGGGATCTTTATTTAAATAAATTATTTAACATAAAAATGTAGGAAGGAAAATCTACGAGTCAACTACACGCGAGGATAAAAGACATCCTCAACAGACTTCACACCATCAACCACCAGATGGAGAACCGCGACATGATAAGGTATGCCCTAAACGTGTTTCCTCGAAATGCACTGTGGGCATCCATCGTGGATGCCTACAAAATTTTGAAGAACCTATCTAAATTAAAACTAGATGAATTATTTTGTGAACTTGAACTCCATGAATAGACTAACTCAAAGCAGGTCAAAAAAGGTGTTGCTCTTCTTGTAGAACCTTCAAAAGAAGCTAAACATAAGAAAAAACCAAAATCAGAAGTTGAGTCTGACCAAGACTCAGAGGATGAATAATACCTGATGAACCTAGTAAGAAAAATGTTCACCAAGAGAAAGAAGAATTTCAGCAAAAAGGACCTACAGAAAATCAAATCCACCAATAAATCCTTTATATCATTAGTTAATCAAAATAAGCCCCAAACTAAAGCTTGGGTTCTAAAAGCATGCCTAACCACACAAGTAGGAATCAACCAATATTATGTACCTAAAAATGAGATCCACTATATAAAATCAAATTCAACTAAAATATTAAATTCAAACCAAAATAAATCTGTAAAACTAAATTCTACAATTAAAAACAAAATAAAATCAAACAAATTTAATTACCATAAAGTCCACTATAATTATAAAAGTAATCGACACAAATCCAAAACTTGAAAATCAAGCTCAATAATTCAGGGGGAGGCTCCAAATTATTTGGCACCTCCAAAATAATAACTTACCTGGCAGGGTAATTAGGACTAGCTAAAATAGGGACAAAAGTTTAACTTGACCATCGGTACTAGTGAAGTTTTAGATGATAGTAAGTTAGGGAAACTCTGTCTATGCATGTCTAGGAAGATATGGCTTCAACCTGGTGTATTTGGCTTAGTGGAACTAATTGAAGCTACCCCTTATGGATCGTAACTAGTTAGACCAAAGTTTTGTACTAAGTTCAGTGGATATGACTATTTGGAAAACCTCGACGACATGGTTATTCTAATGATGTCCAGGTGACTCACCATGGCCTAGAATTTTATCCAAAAAATACCAGTTTGTTAAACTCAAAGTTAAACCTAAATCTAACATAAAGTTAAACCAAATCCTGAAATTAAACTTGACTCATCTCACAAAATTATAGGATTCCCTGATAAAAAATGTAGATCGAGTTAAAATTAAATTTAAAATTAAACTCAAAATTAAAATGAAAAATTTAAATTAAAAATTAAAATTAATAAACTCAAAATTAAAATTAATATTAAACTCAAAATCAAAATTAAAAAAATTCAAAAAATTAAATTAAATTAAATTAAACTCAAAATTAAGATTAAGGGTTTAAAATTTAAAATTAAAATTTAACATTTAAATTAAATTTTAAAACTTAAAGTTAAACTTAACTTATCAAATTTCGAATCAAGTTTAATCTAAATTGATTTTAACTCCTACCTGCTATAGGAAACCAAGTGGATATTGGACAGTGGTTGTTCCAAACATATGTCTGGGGACCACACCAAATTTAGTCAATTAACATACATAAACTTAGGAATAGTTGCCTTTGAAAATAACGGCAAACTCAAGGTAATTGGAATAGGTAATATTCAACTCAAAACTAATTTTATTATTAAGAAAGTATTACTTGTTGAAAATCTCAAATACATTCTTCTTAGCATCAGTCAATTGTGTGATTTTGAATATAAGGTTATGTTCTTATCCTCTAAATGCTTAATTAAGCACATAGATAACTCTACCATAAAACTAAAAGGGTTTAGAAAGGACAATATTTATGCAATCAACATAACTGGTTCCTTACTTAAGTGTCACTTGACACAAAAAGAAGAAACTTGGCTATGGCATAGAAGAATATCACACACAAACTTCAGAAATCTAAGAAAATTAAATGGATTAGTTAGAGGCTTACCAAAGTTACCCAACTTAGACTCAACAATTTGTAATGTCTGTCAAAGAAAAACAAACAAAGTCAACTCACAAATCAACTAATCAACATCAAACAATTTCTATACTAGAACTATTGCACTTGGACCTATTTGACTCCCATGAAATAAATGAATAAATGGGAGCCTTTATGCTTAGTAATAATAGATGATTACTCTAGATTTATCTGGGTAAAATTCTTAAAAAGTAAGGATAAAACATTTAAAGTATTTAGTAATTTTTGCAAATAAATTGAAAATGAAAAGAATAGAAAAATTAAAAGAATTAGAAGTGATAATGGAAGTGAATTTAAAAATGATAACTTTAATCAATTCTGTCTTGAAAATGGATATCATCACGAATTTTCCTGCCTTAGAACACCTCCAACAAAATGGAATAGTAGAAAGAAAAAATAGAACTCTACTTGAAGCCTCTAGGACAATGTTAAATGAATATAAACTACCAAAATATTTTTGGGTAGACGCTGTTAGCACAGCATGCTATGTACAAAACAGAACCACAATAAATAAAACTTACAATAAAATCTCATTTGAACTCTATTATAATAAACAACCTAATATTAAATACTTTAAAGTATTTGGATGCCCAGCCTACATACTAAACACAAGAGAACACTTAGGAAAATTTAGCTCAAGAGTAGAAAATGGAATCTTTGTAGGCTACTCATTAAACAATAGAGGTTACAGAGTATATAACAAAGTCACACTAAGAATTGAAGAAACCTCAAATGCAAAATTTGAAGAGAATTACCAAACTTAGAACAAACCCAGATTCAAACAATTGATTTTGTTTAAGGTAGCAGTAGTCAAGGGAGGCTAGTGAAAACCTAAGTTACGAAGAAGAAGATCAACCTCAAGTAAATGAACCCACTAGAACTGTAAGAGTTAACCCAAACCATCTAATTGACCAAATAATTGGCGACTCAGACCTATGAGTTTAGATTAGATCATCCTTTAGAAATTTAAGTCAAATATCTTTGATCTAAAAAATTGAACCCAAAATGATAGAAGAATCCTTACTTGACCCAGACTGGATCATAGTCATGCAGGAAGAACTAGCTCAATTTAAAAAAAAAACAAAGTTTGGGACTTAGTACCACCACCTGACAATAAAAAGGTAATAGAAACAAAATGGGTATTCATAAATAAACTAAGTGAAAATGGACAAATTATTAGAAACAAGGCTAGACTAGTGGCTAAGGGGTTTAGTCAAGTAGAAGGACTTGACTATGATGAAACATATGCCCCAATAGCTAGACTTGAGTCTATTAGAATGCTATTTAGCTATGCAGCACATAAAGGATTTAAGCTTTATCAAATGGATGTTAAATCCATCTTTTTAAATGAGCTAATAAAAGAAGAAGTTTATATAGGTCAACCACTTGGGTTTGAGAGTCTAGGCCATCCTGACCATGTCTTTAAACTTAAGAAAGTATTGTATGGTCTTAAACAAACACCTAAGGCCTGGTATGAAAGGTTGACCTCTTACCTAATTTCCAAAGGATTCAACCAAGGATAAATTGATCCAACTTTGTTTGTAAATCAATCAACCAAGATATCTTTATAGCCCAAGTATATGTAGACGACATAATCTTTGGTTCAACTAATTCAAAATTTTTACAAGAATTTATAACCTTAATGGAACAAGAATTTGAAATAACCTTAGTAGGTAAACTAACTTACTTTTAGGTTTACAAATTAAACAAACTAATGAAGGGAATTATGTTTACCAACAAAAGTATATCAAGGAATTACTTAAAAAATTTGGAATGGAAAACACCAAGGAAATAAAAACACCAATGCAACTAACCCAACCTTAGATAATGACCCAAATGGAAAACTCATAGACCTAAATACTATAGAAGTGTGATAGGTAGTCTTCTATACTTAACCGCAAGTCGACCTGATATTTTATTTGTGGTTAGTATGTGTGATAGATACCAAACCTGTGCTAAAGAATCCCACTAAACAAATGTAAAAGGAATTTTTAGATATCTAAAAGGAACATAAAATTTAGGAATTTGGTATCCTAGAACACTCAACTTTAAACTCATAGGTTACTCTGACTCAGATTAAGCTGGTTGCAAACTAGACCGTAAGAGTACAAGTGGTGGATGTCAGTTACTTGGACCAACACTTATTATCTAGTTTAGTAGAAAGCAACATTGTGTTGCCTTATCTACTATTGAGACAGAATATATAGTAATAGGAGAATATGTTGCATAATTGTTATGGATGATGTACATTGTATAAGATTTCAACTTAAACTTTACAAATACAAAAGTACTAATTGATAATGTTAGCTCAATTAATTTAACAAAAAAACCTGTACATCATTCAAGAACCAAACATATCGAAATTAGACACCACTTTATCAGGGATCATGTCACTAAAGGTGACATTGAACTCAAGTACATTGAGTCCAAGTCAAATTTAGCCGACATATTCACCAAACCCCTGCCAGAAAGTGAATTTAGCAACTTACATCGATAATTAGGAATGTATTTAATAAACTAAGACCACTATTTTTTTATTATTTTCTAAATAATTTGTAAATTCTAGGGAAATTTTTTTTCTTACATTTTTCTCAAAATTCCCTTATTTTTAGAATTTTCAAAAATCAATTTTTTCCCTACTCTAGATCAACTCCACAGAAAGCATGTTCCTATAGATTTAGAACTTGAGCATCTCACCAACACATTAGAGCTACTTTGTTTGTGTATTGCCAAACTTAGAAAGGGGTGAGAGGTATAGGCAGATTGCCTAGACTTAAGATGCTTATATCAGTGCATCAACATAAGTCTGGACATTAAATATCAAATTCATAGTGATTAGGTTAAGTAATCCAGGTTAGTCAAACACTAATTGGATAAAAAGACTTAACCTGACTAACCAAGTGAACACTGCTATCTTCTGATTGTTAGTTAGTAACGAATGGTTAGACAGTCAAGAATAATTTATAGTTGTTTAGATTAATTTGAAATAATGTCAGATTCAGGGGGAGGATATTTAAAAATGACTTTCAAATCTTTACTTTGAATAGATATTTCTCAAAAACATTTTTTTAATATTTTTAAAAGATGTTTTTTGAAACCACACCTATACTTTTCAAAGTTCTATTTTTGAAAATCCTTCTTGAAACATTTTGAAATATCCAATATTTTACAAAATTCTGATGGTTTGCGAACACTGACTACTTTAATTTTTGTAAACAACTTTTAAACAAACCTAAAAAGTATTCCTTGAATTTCTTTTTCACAAAACCTATTTCAAAATTTCCTTAAATTTTTTTTTTCAGGTTAATATTCTTTAAAAACTCCCCCAATAACTCTGAAATTTTTATTAAAGCTAAAATGTCACTATTTTTTCAATCAGGTTGAATAAATTTTAACAAGTTTTTTTGTATTGTCTTATTTACTCTTGTTTTTGATGAATACCAAAGGGAGAGAGTTAGGGGGATTAAGTTAGCAAACCAAAGAAAATTTAGAACAACTTAAACCCCACAATGAAAGTTAATTTACTCATATTTTTTGCTTACTTTGCATATTTTTTTTCTAACTTAACCCAGGTTGTCATTGCATCAAAAAGGAGAAGATTTTTGGTGCAGTTTACACTAACGATCTAACTCAGGTTTTGATGAATTACAAGTAAGTTAAGTTATGTGTTGGTGTGATCTAACCACTTGATTAAGTGTACAGGAGAAGTCCAGATAGGTTGATGGGCTAACTGGATATCTGCAGAAAATCTAGCTAGGTCAACGGACTGATTAGATAGCTGGTACAAAGTCTAGATAGGTTGACAGGCTGATCGGATATCTGGCAAGATGTAACGACCACCCTTCTTACTACTACTACTACTCTCTAAGAGTGACCGTTACTTATCTACTAACTCTACTTAACCGGTTTATTAAAAATCTCTAGGAAAACCCTACCAAAAAATTTCGGCAGAGTCTCCCCTGTACCGGTGACCATTTCCCATAATACAAACAAATAATAAACCATCAGCCACATGCGGCTGGTATAAATACTTCACAACCACGCAGTAATAATATCACAATAACTAAAAGGAAACTATTCTAGCAATAGTAAACAAATAGAACTCCAACGATAAGACATACCAAACTACAAGTGCGGAATAGACTCAATTACAATCTCAACTTCATCATAGCATTAAAAGAGAACTAAAATAACTAAACAGAAAAGTCTTGGCAATTTGCCAGCTCATTCTGGATCTCTCCATAGTCCAGCCATCACACACCTTCATCACCACCACCTTGTCGTCTTCCTTGCTAAATCTTTTCCTTTCCTTTATCTGCAGTAGGAGGAAGTGCAGTCTATAAGCATAAAGCTTAGTGAGCGCTATCTACTCACAAAAACTCGATATGCATGTATATAAATAAAAACATGCTAAAACTAAATGCTAACATATAAAACTACTCATGCTCATATATAGCAAAGGAATCATGCAAACTGAAATACTAAACATGTATAGCTAATCATGCTCATAAGAATGAAACTATAAAAGAAGTATACTAAACATGTAAAGCTACTAAACATGTAAAACTTCTAAACATGTAAAACTACTGAACATGTAAAACTTCTAAACATGTAAAACTACCGAACATGTAAAACTACTAAACATGTAAAACTAAACATGCTCATAAGAATAAAACTATAACAGCATGCTGAAAGCAAATAAAACTAAACATGCTGAATAATCTAATAGCAAGAAACAAATAAAACTACTACTGCATGCTTCAAATAACAAGAACTAAACTTTCTAATTCTAAACATATTTAAAGCTTGTTTCATTTGTTTCAAAACTTATACTTTAATACTTCAAAATAATAATCAACTTCTCTTGGGCCCGGCATTGTACCACTTTGCGCGCATTCTTAGTAAGAATCGAGGTAGCTAATCCCGAAACTACTAAGATACTTCTAGGCCTTGTGCCTAGGGGCAACTTGGAGCCCATCCCTTGGACCTTGTGTCCGGTACATGCCCTTTAAAAGTAAAATACTTTTTATCTTTAAATACTTCTTATAATAAAATGCATTGCCATTTATTTAAGCACCTTGTGTGCCAAAATCCCTAAAGTCTCGACTTTAGGATCTACTTAAGGCCTTGGCCTTTTCTTTCTTTTCTTTAGCTTTCTTATACTTGTTAATACTTCTAAAAGAATACTTCTTTTAAAAGAAACTGAAATGTTTAAGCAAATTCTAACTTTGAAATGCTTAAACCAAAAATCTGCATACTATGCTAATAAAATTCTGCAATATTAATGCTCAACAGAAATCTGCACTAATACTTAATAAAAAAACTGCACACTAATGATTAATAAAATCTGCACACTAATGCTTAATAAAAAATCTGCACACTAATGCTTAATAAAATTCTGCATATTAAGCTTAATAAAAATTTGTTCTAAGATTGAGGTTCCGCATGCAATACTTATCAAAATCTGCAAGCAGTACTTATGAAAATCTGCTTATTAAAATCTGCATACTATACTTATAAAAATCTGCACATGCTCACATTACAGCAATTAAAAAAAAACTGCTCGTGCTTATAAAATAAACAAGAAAACTAAATTTTCAATGCTACTAAACAGGGCTGATCATGTTTATTAAATAGCAAGAAAGCTAATACTATGTTCCTGGATTTAGGGCTGTTCGTGCCCACTAAATAGCACAATTCAAACTAAAACCTGCTGGAATTCAAAAGCTTATGTAAAACTTGTTACATTTCTTCAAAACTAACACGTGATA